>NC_084618.1:38302840-38422840 GCF_033978795.1 Nerophis ophidion | reverse complement strand
ATGGTAAATCCGATTTGCCACGCCACTCTATTTGCTCGTTTGCGATACACGTGTGTTTGTGTGTGTGTGTGTGTGTGTGTGTGGATGTGGATGGGGGACTAGTATAATGTCCCTCATGCGAACCAGCTAAGAGCTGCTTTGTAATGAATGAGATCATATTAGAAAATATAACAAGTAATACAAAGTTAGAAAAAAGCATTAGTGGTCATTACCGATAGGCATAAACAGGTCAAATACACATACATACTGTAGCAGTAGCCGTATCTTCTTATCCGTATATGGTTGTACGTCTTATGGTTGTACCTGCGCTCCATGATGCCGAAGAGCAAAGGCAACAATTTTTCATTAGTTTCCCCCCTTCCCTGTCACTTGTAGATGCTATTGTCTTTTTTTCCCTTCCCTACACAATTGCCTGTCTGTCCTTGATCCAGAGGGCACAGAGGGCAGAGGAGGACATGAGACAATGGCGACTGGCACAGTGGCGGCCTCCCACTTCCTCCTTCTAGACCTGGATTACTTATTATGGTCAAATGCATTAAAGAAATAAATAAAAATGCTCATATATTTCACGTCATATTGTCATTGGATTATACACGCAATTTAGTGGCTTATTTTAAGTGTGTCATCATTAAAAATTGGTGGGAAAAAGAGATGGAGTTGGAGTTGAATATAGGACAAAGACATGTACCTGTGTGTAAGCAGATGCGACATTGGCTTTGACTTTGTGGCTTATTTGCAATATTTGTGTTTATTTCTGCTATCAAATATGGCTGTTATCATTAATAACAGGTGGGAGGAGTGACGGCATTAACAGTAGGACAAAAACATGCATCCTTGCATGAGCAGGTGTAATATGGGCTTTCAGTTTGGGACTTATTTAAAATATTTATTTAAAATTGTCTATTTTTGATACCAAATATGACAGTTAATGCCATCACCCCTGTCACAAGTTAACTATACAACAGCTACATGAAAACCGTGCTTGAGCAAAAAGTATCATTGATTTTGGCTTTTTTAAAGTTTTTATTTCCGCTAATAAAAGTGATGGTTATAATTACTTACTGTTGGAAGAAATTATAAATAAAACCGCACAGGAGCAAATGTACAATGGGTTTTTGAATTTGTGGCTTATATTTGTTTATTTGTGACATGAAAGGTGGGGATTGCCATTACGTAATAACTGGTGGGAGGAGTGATGGCATTAACTATACGATGGATACATGCACCTTTGCTTGAGCAGGCGTCACACGGGCTTTGACATTTTAGGTATTATATTGATTTGTTTAAGTCTGCTATGAATGGTGAAGGGTATAATCAACCACTGGTAGGAAAAGCACCCCCCCGACCCCAAATTGCTAAAAAATGGATGGATGGTAGGACGAGTGATGGCTTTAACTAAATGACAGATACATGAAACTGCATGGGAAAACGTAACATGCTTTGAATTTACGGCTTATTTAAAGTGGTTTTGTTGAGGTGTGGCCATTATCATTAATAACTGGTGGGTGGAGTAATGGCGTTACGATAAGAAAGACACATATACCTGTGCTTGAGCAGATATCCCATGGGCTTCGACTTTGTGATTACACACACACACACACACACACACACACACACACACACACACACACACACACACACACACACAAACACAAACACAAACACACACACACACACACACACACCCACAAGACACATGCAGATGTGTATTGCTACTAAAGCAGGGTAGTGCAAACAATCGTGCAACTTCCTGTCCCACGCCCAACCGACACATGCCATCACCTGACAGCTGGAAAATGAGGAAGTTCACTTCCACAAGCAGAAGTGCAGAAGTGATTTATGCAAACTACTGCAGGTTGTTGGCGGCGGTGCTCTCTCTGTGAGACAATGTTGTAGTGAAGTATACAGGCATACATTAAGGATGGTGGTGTGGTGATGAACAGAGCTCAAGAAAGGGCATTAAGGGAGGGGCCACCTTCTGAGAAACAGGAGGGTGTGGATATGTAAGGAAGTAGGCAAGAAAGGTTGGGCAATGGTGTGTGTAGTACACGAGTGTTGCACAAAGCAGCCTTACAGGAAGCGAAGGGCAGGCTTGTGTCCGAGCACATACAGTTGTGATCAAAATTATTCAACCCCTACACAATGTTGGTGTTTTAGCAAGTTGGACATTTATTCCGTATTTTGTTTATAGTCATATCAAATACAGATGTGTCAAATAGACAAATGCAACTTAAATTGTAACACTGTATTTTACAAAATACCAAAAAAGGACATTTTTCTTAATATCTCATTGACAAAATTATTCAACCCCTTGAAGATCATACTCTTAAGAACAGAATTTGAATAAGGTCTTTTCAATCAGGTGTTGAAAACACCTGTAGATGTGATTAGAACCATAACGAGCAACAATTAAATCTGATTGAAAAAGACTGTGTCGCTCAGCTTTTTGTAGATGGTCAATGGTGTATTTGCAACATGGTGAAGTCCAGGGAGTGGTCAAAGAAGTCAAAAGAGGAGGTAATTTCTCTTCATAAGAAAGGATATGGATATAAGAAAATATCAAAGACATTACACATTCCAAGAGACACAGTTGAGAGCATAATTTGCAAGTTTAAAGCTAAAGGCACAGTGGAAACACTACCTGGGCGTGGTAGAAAGCGGATGCTGTGTGCGTACAGTGGTGAAAAACCACCGGGTAACAGCTGAGGAACTACAACAGGACATTGCAGAGGGGGGAACGCAGGTTTCGTCCCAGACAATAAGGCGCGCACTACGAGATGAAGGCCTCCATGCTAGAACTCCCAGGCGCACCCCACTTCTGACTACCAGGCACAAGAAAATAGACTCCAGTATGCCAAAAATCATCTGGAAAAACCCCAAAGGTTTTGGGAAACTGTTCTATGGAGTGATGAGACAAAACTGGAACTCTTTGGTCCTATGAATCAACATTATGTCTGGAGGAGAAAAAAATGAAGCTTACAAAGAGAAGAACACTTTGCCTACTGTTAAGCAGGGTGAGGGGTCAATCATGCTCTGGGGCTGTTTCTCTGCCTCAGGTACCGGGAATCTCCAGCGCGTTCAAGGCATTATGAATCATATTTCCTAGCAGGATATATTAGCTGCAAATGTCATGAAGTCAGTGACAAAGCTGAGGCTTGGGAGACGTTGGACCTTCCAACAGGACAACGATCCCAAGCATACCTCCAAATCAACATCAGAGTGGTTGCAGAAGAAGGGCTGGAAGACTCTGGAGTGGCCTTCACAGTCCCCAGACCTACATCCAATAGAAAACCTGTGGTTGGACTTGAAGAAGGCAGTTGCAGCACGCAAGCCCAAGAATATGAACGAACTGGAGGCCTTTGCCCAAGAGGAATGGGCTAAAATACCTGAAGATCCTTGCAAGAAGCTTGTGTCAAGTTATGTATCACGTTTGAAGGATGTAATTACTGCCAAAGGGTGTTCTACTAAGTACTAAAGATGCATGTAACTAGGGGGTTGAATTATTTTGTCAATGAGATATTAATAAAAATGTCCTTTTTTGGTATTTTGTAAAATACAGTGTTACAATTTAAGTTGCATTTGTCTATTTGACGCATCTTTATTTGATATGACTATAAACAAAATACGGAATAAATGTCCAACTTGCTAAAACACCAAAATTGTGTGGGGGTTGAATAATTTTGATCACAACTGTACACATAAATGGGGACTTGTGTGACTTTTTTCTGCCCCGATGATCACAACAAGTGTAGTGACAGCTCATCGTCACGCATGACGGCACCTCAAAATCTTCCTTTTGCCTATATATCTTTGTAGATGTGTGTCTGTGTGCACCATCTGCCCTCACTGCACATCTGTCCTTCTCATCCCTGGAGTAGCTGGATGCACTGCAGCCATATATGACCCACTTTTGTCTCAGTCAACATCTTGTGGGAGCCAAAGTTCAAGTGAGCACACTGGAAACTTCCATAGTACAGTACAATCTGGTATTCATAGCGCTTCACTTTTTCCACATTTTGTTATGTTACAGTCCAAAATGGAATACATTTATGTTTGTCCTCCAAATTGTACAGACTATACCAAACAATGACCAGGAGATAATTATTATTTTAATTTCGCAAATGTATTTAAACCAAAATATTTACATGTACATAAGTATTTGTAGCATTTTCTCAAGACTTTGTTGATGCACCTTTGGCAGCAACTACAGCCACAAGTCTTTTTGAATACGATGCCACAAGCTTGGCATATCTATCTTTGGGCAGTTTCGCCCATTCCTTTCAAGCTGCATCCAGTATGATGGGAAGCGCTGGTTTTCATCTACGATGTATCTGTACATTGTTGCATATGCAGGTATTTAACCCAAAAAGGGGCTTTTCCTATGTAATTTATTGTTTTCAACATTTGAACAGCTACGGTCAGTTTTATTTTCTGAAATGAAACATCAGGTCTATATAAAGTCCTGAAGTAAATACATCAAAAAAAAAAATATATCTGTGCAGTTAGTCTAATGTTGAACTTGCTGCTTTTTCCTCTGTTTCAAATACCACGGATATCAAATAAATATTACAGAACCATCAGTCACAGTGCTAGCATAAGTAAGCAATATTGGTTTAAAATAACAGATTTAACAAATAAATATCTATCTGTATTACATGTTCAAGTTGCGAATGTCCAGGGTCAGTGGTGTGCTATCAGGGCCAGCAATGCCTTCTCTGCTGGCCTAACATAACAAGAAATCCTGACCATAATTAAAGATAAAACATTTTTTTAATTTACTTTCCCTAAATATCTAAAATTATTCATATTCTCTTGATGTCCTATTTTGCTCGTGCTAGTGCTGTTTTTAGTTTTGGTTTGTATCCAATCAGAATTCAGCTAGCTTATGCCATGCTGTACCAATCAACAATGTGGGGGGACATAGATTGGATAGAAAATTGTGATAGCCAATCAGATCACGTGTTGTTGTCAGGAAGGCATTCTAGATGGCTTCATATTCAACGTGATGTTTACGCATCCTGTGCTTGGATACTCATCGGGACCTTTAGTGGATGAATTTGAGAACACAGAGTTGAGAGACAATCAGATCACAAGTTGTTGACAGTAGTCTCGCTAAGTAGCCTGATGTTAGAGACTGTAATGGTCATTCCAAAGAGAGTATTCAGTCTCTAGTTGCAACTCAGCAAGAAGTGTTAACCCTCAAGGAAGAAGAAGAAAATATTGATTAGGTGGCAGATATATATTGTGATGTTATGAGCTAGGTAACATAAGAACTCCTTATGTTTCACAGTAATGAAGAGCATGCGCAGTAGCCCCGTTTAGGTTGTTTACTGTAGCCATGTCGGCAGCTGGATGTTTTTGATGAGCACGCTGTAGAGTAAACTTTAACAACTCAGCCAACACGCCTCATCTGCATATTTTATGATTAGACACCTATATTTGCAAGGCCATTTACGAGAAGGATATTTAAAGAGAAACTACACCTTGTGAGACGATGTCGGCCAACCCCGGAAACTCAAATGGGTGCTACAAATTGTGAGTTAAAATATTTTGTTTCTTTATTTTCTCACGATTAGTGTGTTTTTTGCAATTTTAATCTTGACAGGACCATGTAAAATATGTTTTAATTGCTGATGCGGTTTTATTTATTTTTCAATGCGGCAAAAAATAACCCGTTTTGTACACTGTTGAGCGGTGTTTTTACGCACAGTATGGCGTAAACGTGTTTCTGTATAGTATTCTTCAGCACTGGTCATGGGGTGAAAAATTATGGTATTTTGAGAGATAATCACTGAAGTTGGACATCACTGAAGGTCTAGGTGGAAAATATACATACATGCCCATAAATGATGTGTCAAAAAAAGGATATATAAACATTTTGCATCACTTTTACGTTAATTGAGAAGACTCCAGTTGGCGATGAGGGGATTGAAGGAGGAGAAAGAAAAGAAGAGGTGCCTTAATTCGTACTTTCCTACGAGTTCTTTTCTTAATTTCAGTGTTTCTGTCCTTCTGTTTTTCACAAAAACCCATAGCAAAAATGTTGTCCATATATTGTCGGACACCCGTATCATACGAAAAAGTTTTATACATGATATATATTATTGTCATTAGACGGTGATGTACCAAATGAAGTGTCCAGCAAGTGTTCATGTGCAGACAATGCTGCTTTATACAAGTTTGCACATTCAATATAAAAAAATTGGGCCTTCTCCTACTGAAACCTGTTTTTGGGTCACCCACACTTCAGTGTTTCCTCTCCTCAGCTGACGACAGCATGAGTTTTATCGAGCATTTTTTCTCTCCCCAGCCCCCTTTCAAGCAGAATGACACACACATATAAAACCTACTTCCCGGGCCACAGCAGAGACCCCCAATGTTCCGCTGAGAGGCACACAAAGGCCGACACTGGCAGCGGTGATGTGGGAAAGAGCATCGTCATTGACTACAAGGAGCTGAGTCAGCCATGGCTAAATCTCTTTGTGAACGTTTAAAGAGTGAAGCGCTCATCATCGACTCGCATACAATCCAACCGACCAACGTTAGCATGCTAGTGTTAGCATTCCTGTTTACTCTTAAAAACAACAGGCACACTTTAATGATCTGCTGCACAAAGATAAGAAAATAATACTGCCAGGGAAAGAGAAAAGTAATCGGTTTATCCATTTAGCTGATTCAATTCCATCCATCTTAGCCTGTGTGTTGTGCAGTCATATGGAAGATACATAACTGTGTTTTGGATTGGCGCTGACAACTACGCAGAGGCAAGCATGGATTCGTGTTCGTTCTCAGCGGCAATAAAGTTAGTGAACACAGCAAAAGACATGGGAAACTTTCACATTTAAATCGATATGGTACTAATTCCCGGTAGCTGGGAATCGATACAGGTACTCAACTTTTGTGTGTGTTCTAAAGGTGTGAAATAAAACGTAATTGTTAAATAAGAAAAAAAAAAGAAATTACATTTGTCTTTTAATTTAACCGTTACCACTGAGCTGTGCTGTTTAGTGGTTATTTTGTTTTCTTACACTTTGTCTCATTTCCAAGTAATATATAGTAGACTTTGCATACAGTTAAATTTCTAAGACGTTAGCTGGTGTGTTGCTTTAGTCAGGAAGTACTCTTTGCTATTAAGTCTTGACAGTTAGTTTTTATGTTGAGCCCTACAAAGTGTTGTACTTATTACACAACAGTTGTTTGATTTTAGCGTGCAGTTGTAATTTCATTACCAAATGTGGAGGTGTTTAAATCCATCCATCCCATCCATTTTCTCCCGCTTGTCCCTTTCTGGGTCGCGGGGGGTGCTGGAGCCTCTCTCAGCTGCATTCGGGCAGAAAGCGGGGTAAACCTCAAATCGGCACGTAAAAAAAACGCTGATGTTAATCCTTACCATGTCTATGGCAAATCAATTTTTAAGTAGCATCAAACTGGCACATTTTAAAAAGTATTTCTTGGCCACATGTATTCAGTGAAACGAAAATAAATGTAAAACGGCATCAATATACATGAATTAAAAATGCATCAAGCATCGATTTTTAATCAAATTTTAGTACTTGAATTGTAATGGAATCAAGAGGTGTACAAAGATTCCTACCTTTAGTATCCACTGTGATTCTATATGCTGTGATTCATTCACCCAGCAATCTTCCAGCAATGGTCTAACTAGAAGATCATTTAAATTATCCCTGGGAGCCACTCGGGGTTGAGTATCTGTGGATTGCTCAAATATGCTGCCATGTACTTTGTTAACCTAGAAATGTTGTGGCAATATTGTGGAAGATTGCAACACTTATGCTGTTCAAAACCACAAAAGGCTATTTTTGCATGATAGCTAGCAAATTATTTATATGATTAATATGTCATGTTGATTCAATTTAAATTTTGATATAAGTAAATTTATGCGCAACATATATGCAGTGGCTCGAAGGTCAAAACACTTACCAAATGCTCTCCCAGATCGCTCATTGCTAGGCTGCTAACAGCTTGGTTCCTGGGGACGATGGTATGTTGTGATGTTATTTGGCAAATTTGTGTTTCAAAAAGCTATGATGCAGTATAGAGCAGTAAGGGCCTGATTTACTAACATCTAAATTCCTTGCGCTAAACAGTGTGAGCAATCCATAAAATAGTGTGTACTATTAGTGGGCGTGTTGAGAGAAAAGTGGGGCAGACCGCCTTCTTTCAATGAGTATTTTGTGTGTACTATACAGAGCATCACCACTGAGACACTTTCGTTTACTGCACATTCATGTTATCATGCTCCTTCCTGGGTCATTGTGCTATGTTTTTAAAAAAACAGGAGACATGTACCACTTTTTATGGGCATTTTAGAAGCAGTCATGGAGTGAATCTAAATTGACAGTACCTTTTTTTTTCTTTATATATTTCCCTAATGAAAGTGAATGGGAGTAAGGCTGCAGATCAAAAAATGCACACAGAAAGATGTTTTTATCATATTGGATACATGTAAGGTTCTAAGCATAGGGACCCCCCCAAGGTTGCGTGCTGAGCCCCCTACTGTACACCCTATTCACACACGACTGTGTGGCCTCCCAGAACAACACCAGTATAATCAAGTTTGCATATACTACGGTCATCAAGTTTGCAGATACTACGGTCGTGGGACTGATCACCGGGGGAGCTGAGGCAGCGTACAGAAGGGAGTTAGCGGAACAGGTGGCCTGGTGTCAGGATAATAATCTCTCCTTGAACACAGACAAGACCAAGGAGATGATTATTGGCGTCCAGTTACTGTGGAGCCGAGTGCACAGAAAATAGCGAGCAGAAATGTACAAAGAAATTGGGGCCTTGTAGAATCCACAGATCCAAAGACATGACAAGTAGTTCTAAGGACAATTTTATCTTCAATCGCCGTGAGACGACATCATTGGATCAAACGCTGCTGGCAAACTTTGCCGCTTGTAGAGAGGAGGAGCTTCACGTCTGTGTTTACATTATAGTTGAGTGCATTGAAAACATAAAATGTAGATTGTTACGCAAACTCCTTTATTTAAATGGAATAAAAGCTCAGCAGAAAAAGATGGTAGCGAGAAAGTCTCAAGTCATTTTAATCTCAAACTTTCGTCAAAACAAATTAAGTCTTTCCTCATACCAACACGTCCGGCTACACAACAATAGCGCTTCGCTTCACATTCGGTATAACTAACAAAACAACGAAAAGTTGTTTTACAATACGATCATGCTTTGTCAGAGATGTTTTGTGATGTTATTCTGTGACATTTCTACCTAAATCATTTGTTTTATAGCCGATTGAAATAAAGTGTATTGTAATAGCGCCGGTGATCTGACTGCGGTAGACTGTTTTTGAACAAGTCAGCCTTTCATTTATGCTCACAAATAGCACTGTCGAATTTAATAGAAAAAAAGTGCGACACACATGACGACTCCATCCTCAAACACTTTCTCCTTTTCATCTCCTTCTTCGCTCCCACTGAGACTAGGTTTAATACTGCAGGCATGCCTGCCACAGCCCTATGCAGCCCACACCGAGGAATTATAGTTCACTACACAATATTACCATCGGTTATAAAAGAATATGGTAATATTCTTTTATAATACGGTAATATTATTTTATAACCAGTTCTGATTGATAGTCTGCAATTACAGAATGTTTCAAGAGCTGAATATTACATTTCATCATTAAATAGAGAAGGTAAAAAAATGTGATGCTGAAAAACAAATATGACTAAATTGTACAACATGTAATGTACATGATTTCAGAAGCATTTATTCAGGTAAAAATATCACATTATACATGATCAAACTTTGACATTCAAAGCATGACCGTAACAATTCACATTTTGTGTTATGAATGCGTGAAACTGGTTTGTAAATATGGAAGTGTAGCTTCTCTTCTGAATACAAGTGCCCCTGCAGCAGGAATACAAATTCTGTATTTCTAAAAAATACAAAAAACTGGCAAGACACCAACGCAATGCAGGTAATTGTTTTTTATTGTCTTTAAAAGCTTGTTTATGTCCTTTTTGTGTTGAGCTGTTATTAAAAGGATAATGTGTAAAAAACACATTTCATTAAAGCAAACTAATTGTTCAGTCGTGGTATTAAAACTCTAAATTATCTGTCTTGGGTATGTATATTAATAATGAATTATTATATCTGCGATTAATTTTGAGTTAACTATGAACAAACTGTGATTAATCGCAATTCCATTCATCCATTTTCTTCCGCTTGACCTTTTCAGGGTCCCGGGGGTGCTGGACTATATCAGCTGCATTTGGCGGAAAGGTGGGGTAAACCTTGCAATTAAATATTTTAATAATTTGACAGCACTATTTTGTTGTGTAAAGTGTAGCTAAAAAAGCATACCCCGTGGTTTAGAGAAGAAACTAGAGCTCAGAAATTATTATGTAGAAAGCTGGAACGCAAATGGCGCACGACTAAACTTGAGATGCACCATCAAGCATGGAGTGATGGTTTAATAACTTATAAACGCATGCTTACCTTAGCTAAAGCTGAATATTACTCAAATCTCATCCACCGTAATAAAAACGATCCTAAATTTTTGTTTAGTACGGTAGCATCGCTAACCCAACAAGGGACTCCTTCCAGTAGCTCCACCCACTCAGCTGATGACTTTATGCAATTCTTTAGTAAGAAAATTGAAGTCATTAGAAAGGATATTAAAGACAATGCGTCCCAGCTACAACTGGGTTCTATTAACACTGACACGATTGTATATACGGCGGATACTGCCCTCCAAAATAGTTTCTCTTGTTTTGTGGAAATAACATTAGAGGAATTGTTACAATGTGTAAATGGAATAAAACAAACAACATGTTTACTTGACCCACTTCTTGGGAAACTGATCAAGGAGCTCTTTGTATTATTAGGTCCATCAGTGCTAAATATTATAAACTTATCACTTTCCTCGGGCACTGTTCCCCTAGCATTTAAAAAAGCGGTTATTCATCCTCTTCTTAAAAGACCTAACCTCGATCCTGACCTCATGGTAAACTACCGACCGGTGTCTCACCTTCCCTTTATTTCAAAAATCCTCGAAAAAATTGTTGCGGAGCAGTTAAATGAACACTTAGCGTCTAACAATCTATGTGAAACCTTTCAATCCGGTTTCAGGGCAAATCACTCCACGGAGACAGCCCTCGCAAAAATGACTAATGATCTATTGCTAACGATGGATTCTGATGCGTCATCTATGTTGCTGCTCCTCGATCTTAGCGCTGCTTTCGATACCGTCGATCATAATATTTTATTAGAACGTATCAAAACACGAATTGGTATGTCGGACTTAGCCCTGTCTTGGTTTAACTCTTATCTTACTGATAGGATGCAGTGCGTCTCCCATAACAATGTGACCTCGGACTACGTTAAGGTAACGTGTGGAGTTCCCCAGGGTTCGGTCCATGGCCCTGCACTCTTCAGCATCTACATGCTGCCGCTAGGTGACATCATACGCAAATACGGTATTAGCTTTCACTGTTATGCTGATGACACCCAACTCTACATGCCCCTAAAGCTGACCAACACGCCGGATTGTAGTCAGCTGGAGGCGTGTCTTAATGAAATTAAACAATGGATGTCCGCTAACTTTTTGCAACTCAACTCCAAAAAAACGGAAATGCTGATTATCGGTCCTGCTAGACACCGACCTCTATTTAATGATACAACTCTAACATTTGACAACCAAACAATTAAACAAGGCGACACGGTAAAGAATCTGGGTGTTATCTTTGACCCAACTCTCTCCTTTGAGTCACACATCAAAAGCGTTACTAAAACGGCCTTCTTTCATCTCCGTAATATCGCTAAAATTCGCTCCATCTGTCCACTAAAGACGCTGAGATCATTATCCATGCGTTTGTTACGTCTCGTCTCGATTACTGTAACGTATTATTTTTGGGTCTCCCCATGTCTAGCATTAAAAGATTACAGTTGGTACAAAATGCGGCTGCTAGACTTTTGACAAGAACAAGAAAGTTTGATCACATTACGCCTGTACTGGCTTTCCTGCACTGGCTTCCTGTGCACTTAAGATGTGACTTTAAGGTTTTACTACTTACGTATAAAATACTACACGGTCTAGCTCCATCCTATCTTGCCGATTGTATTGTACCATATGTCCCGGCAAGAAATCTGCGTTCAAAGGACTACGGCTTATTAGTGATTCCCAAAGCCCAAAAAAAGTCTGTGGGCTATAGAGCGTTTTCATTTCGGGCTCCAGTACTCTGGAATGCCCGAAAGCATTTAAGTCTCACCTTAAAACTCATTTGTATACTCTAGCCTTTAAATAGACTCCCTTTTTAGACCAGTTGATCTGCTGTTTCTTTTCTTTTTCTCCTATGTCCCACTCTCCCTTGTGGAGGGGGTCCGGTCCTATCCGGTGGCCATGTACTGCTCGCCTGTGTATCGGCTGGGGACATCTATGCGCTTTTGATCCGCCTCCGCTTGGGATGTTTTCCTGCTGGCTCCGCTGTGAACGGGACTCTCGCTTCTGTGTTGGATCCGCTTTGGACTGGACTCTTGCGACTGTGTTGGATCCATTATGGATTGAACTTTCACAGTATCATGTTAGACCCGCTCAACATCCATTGCTTTCCTCCTCTCCAAGGTTCTCATAGTCATCATTGTCACCGACGTCCCACTGAGTGTGAGTTTTCCTTGCCCTTATATGGGCCTACCGAGGATGTCGTAGTGGTTTGTGCAGCCCTTTGAGACAGTAGTGATTTAGGGCTATATAAGTAAACATTGATTGATTGATTGATATACCGCACTCTGTTGTTCAAATTTAACGCTACATTTATTTAACCAGTTTTGGTCGCCAGAGTTATTCATCCGCCATCAACAACACGACAATAAATACAATACAGAGAAACTGGAAGGGACTCGTCGCCCAATGTTCCAATAGGAACGGGAGGAAGTAAGTCTAAGTCCGTATACCAAAAGGATCAAATGCAGGTACCGTTACACAAGAAATTTCAATGCAATAGTTTACTTCAGTTGATACCTTTAAAAAAGGTCATGAGTACCAATGAATCCTAACAAAACACATTTACAAAAAAACGGCATGAAGAAATTAAAAAAAGACTATAAAAACTTCACTTAGGTTCTGTGTAGTGCCTGACATCATTAGAGTCAGTACTAAAGTGAGGACGAAACTACTTCTTCTGCAGCTTTTTTAACTGCGATTTACCTGCATGAGGGGCATTATCGCCACCTACTGTTCACTATTCCAAGTGACAACGCAGATTCTCTGAGTAAGTTAACTTGAATAATACAATGTCTGTGAGATATTGCCACATTCATGTTCACAACACTAACCCACTGATCGTAAACTCTATTTTGGTTAAAATCTAGTGAACTCACTTAGTTATTTCTAGTAAGGTATACCATTTGGTTATACAAAGTAAGCAATTTCAATACATATGTACTTTGTTGTCAAGTCTGTGTTAAAAGTCAGATTTTCACAATTTATTTTTATTTTTTTCAGGGTCCATATTGGCATCTAAATTACTCAACCACGGCTGGTTTCATTGTGACAAATGTGCTGCGCTGTTGCCGCCCTGTCAGATGGTGGGAGTACTGCATACATGAGCAAGCTTGATGAATGAATTGATTAACGTGGACCCCGACTTAAACAAGTTGAAAAACTTATTCGGGTGTTACCATTTAGTGGTCAATTGTACGGAATATGTAATGAACTGTGCAATCAACTAATAAAAGTATCAATCAATCAATCAATCAATCAAATGGTTGGGTGTTGTTCGGCGGGCCAAATTTAAAGCGGATATGACCCTAGGGCCGCCACTCGAAAAGACTTGCTGTATACCAACATTAACCCTAATGACACTGTTAGCACTGCAGCTTTAGGCTAGCTAGTAGCCACAACAACACAGTACTTCCTCATTATGCACCAATAATGATTACAGCGAGCGAAACTGCTTTCATAAACCCCTAGAATTATGAGAATGAATTTTAATGTCATAGAATCCGAATTTCTACTCAATTATCTGGCAGTTCTGAGACTACTTTACATAATAAAGCTTAAAACAAGGCCGTGTCAGACACAAATAAAAGTTACATGACACACTCTTTACATTTCTGTCTACTCTCTTTGTCTTCTCTCGATCACAAGGATCTCTCTTGCTGTGTTTGCATAGCAGCCCACGCAGCAATCGTTCGCAGAAAATAAGAGTGCGGAGACGTTTCCGGAAGATGTGCCAAGGCAACGTTGCAATCATCTTGTGATGCACTTTGACACGCTTTGGTGAAGAGGCGCGTTGCTAAGGAGTGGGAAGATGCTGAGAGAGTGAACGACCAATAGTCCAGGGTTCTCTGGCTTAGCTAAGGGGTGGAGGGCGGGGGGGACAATACAGTAGAGGTCAGAGTTGAAGGACAGGTCATATTCTGGAAAGAGACAATCTGGAGAGGGGGTTTTATTCTAATCACTACTTGACCGCCGCTGCTTTAAAGTGCATCAACTTGATTAGTGGCAGCTTTTGGAGCGTCTCATCCGAGAAACGAATGGAAGATTTTAAGCACACTCTTCAACTGAGACACTCTGAGAACAAACTATATGTTTGGGAAACGATTAATCTGTGTAAAAAAATTGTTATCGATTGGGGACACCTAGTGGTCCTTTGTGGAAAAATTGGAATGGCAATTGGATTCATTAATAAAATTAAATAAATCAATAGATATACTATTTTTATCTGGTAATATCTAATTGTATAGTGGTACCTCAATTTGAGAGTGCTTTGCGATAAGAGCCGTCTCTCGGATGATTGTTGTATTTTAAGTTGCAAGCAAAAAATTGAGTTACAGTATACCCCTAATTAGTTGGCGTAGCAAATTTTACAGTGAATGAACCCTGTAAGATCAGACCGAAATATTTTGCTCTTAGTCACTGGCATTAACTTATAGTTTGAGATGCACATTGTTTTTCAAACATTGGGAAGGGGGTAAAAGGAGTGCAAAGTAAAGAGCTGAAAAGAAGTGGATGATGAAATACAAAAACAAATAATAGAAAATCTTATCAAGCATCATTGCTAGACTGCAACTTACTGAGGCAGTATGAGTCTAACGCAAGCCAAAAATGTTAAGGCAATCTCCAAAAAGCAGACATTGATCAATGAAAACATGTAAAAAGGGGCCGATGAAGTGTTTGACAAAAAAGTAGCTGGAAAGAGATACATTAGATGTCCACTCTACAAGGTAAATGAAGTACATTTTCATTATTTTATATAACCAAAGTAGTTATTAGTAATACATTTTATTGTATTGCTTTTTTAATAATATTTTTTCAACCAGAAATTTGTTTTCTTTTTATTTCAAGTAGAGACGTTGATTTGAGATACAAATGTTTTAAACTAAGAGCTCCTTCGCAGAATCAATTAAGCTCGTAAGTTGAGGTACTACCGCATAAGTTTTTTTTTCTCATTTTGAGCTTTTCTCTGTCATTGCTCGCCACAGTCAGTCAGAATTGTTTTCGCTCAGTTTTAGGCTGAATGCCCTTGTTGACGCAAACCTGACCAGGAATTTTCTTTATTTTTTATAACAAAGTAAATAAACGACCTTCGGATTATAAACAGGGATGTTCCTATTAGGGTTTAATGCTGCCAATTCCTATACAATCATTCATGAGTGAGATCCGCCAATACCGATATTGATCACATGTATTAACTAAATTATTCAATGTATTTATGGTGAATGCTATTGACAGCTTAACAATATCAACAAAATATTTAAAGTATTTCTTAATTCTCTATTACATACAATTATTGGAGCAAAGCAAAGTCAATAGTGCATAATAACTAAACAAATGTAAAATTACCTATTACTCAAAGTCTTCCTGCGTCCAATGAATTTTTCTCTGTTGTCGAGTTTAAAAAACAATAACGACAATAAAAACAAACAAAAAAACCCATTTCATTTTATCACTCTAGCATCGATTATATACTGATACTAACTCAGGTATCAACACCACCCATTCTTGGATGGATCTGCCCTTCTCTTACATGCCATGTACTGATTTACTGTAGACAATGCTGACACACTAAGAGTTCTTGTTATATTATCTCCTTTCTAAACTGTTGTTAATCTAAATGTGAATTTCCTGCTAATATCCGCTTACTTTCAGCTGAAACTTGGTCTCATCTACACTTCTTAAACTTTACCAAACACCTAATTCTTAGTGTTGTTTATAGCTAAGTTAGTTTAGCTATGAGCATGCCTGCTCCTAGCTTTCTCTTGTTGTGTAACACATTTTGCCTTGTCCTCCAGTGATAATACTTGATAATGATACTTAAAAAACTAGACAATTCCGTATATTTGCCATAGTGGAGGTGATTATTATTGAATTATGGGAGCGGCTCCACTCTGTGTGTAGGGACACATAATTAGCTGCCAGCCACTTGTCTGCCAGGGGACCAAAAATAAATACAGTGTCAGCCAGACAGAAACAGAGTTCGTGATCGGCCTTTAAGACATCAATTGGAAATGGCAAATCTTTTACCTGCTAAAATGTGTGTCAATTGAGTGTATTCCCACATCAAACAGTTTAATTACATCACAGCATGTCATAGCAATTTCCAAGTGACTGTGAGAAGTGTAAGACGTAGAAGTTGAGAAAAGTAGCTCACCTAAGAACATTAGACGACCAAAATGTTATCCCTGGTTGTTTATGATACTGTACCAACTGAATACATCATAAAGCATAAGGTCAGCTCAAGTGAATCCATTATCCCATTTGTGTTCCATACGAAATATATGAAGTAGCTGTCACAAACATTCATTCCCCCAAGAAGCCATCAGACAAATTGGATTTCGAAGCAGGACTCCTAAAAGTATTTTGAGTAACAGGCCGCACCTGACACCCTCTTCTTTCAAAACTCATCCATTACCTACAGCATGTGTCCACTTTCACAAACACTATATACTTTAAACACTTCTACTTAGGAAGGTGTGTAAGGGCATTCCCTCTGCAATCTGATGGGGTGGAAATTGCAGCCAAACATATGAGCAGACATACAAGAGGCTCACAGCAGCAGATGATGATGATGCTAAATAGCAGCATGTAATTTCTGGGTAAGGGCTCACTTTAAGGCAGCTTGGAAGACAAAGCACAAGAACTCACGGTTGAACTCCCTGGCGCAGACATAGGGCCTCCGCGGATGCTTCCGGAACCATTTGAGACGTCCAGGCAGCTCCATGGATGATTCCGGAATGTCAGTGGCCAAAAAGCTCATCCATCCCTTGGAGGTAACATGTACAGTCTTTGCAGAGCAAGGAAGGCAAGGGTGGGTGGAGGGGGGTGCTCCCTTCAGGCTTTCAGGCTCCTGCAGAGAAACATTATGGTGAAGGTTTAATATTTAATGCATGAGTCAGTGGAACTTAACTCTTACGGTACAAGGGAGAAGATCCAATCAGCTTCTGAAATGTGATACCTCCACATCAGTGGCACCTCGGGTTGGATGACCCTATACTTTTTATACTACGTCACACTTCTGGAACAATGAATCATAATTATTGACATCAAGTTAGAGAAAAATAAATGGAAAGAAGTGTCAGAATGGATGAAAATAACAAATTAAGATTCAGTACACTTGAAATTCATCAAAAACAGATATTAATTCCAAGTAAATTAGAAGCAGCACAAAAACATCTGTTTACATTCTTTTCATCAACTAATTTAAATTTAATCATTTAAATCATAAAAATAATTTTCAGTGAACATGCCAGTGTTGTAGGAATCCCCTAATGCTATTGTGAATAACTTGGAAACCATTTCCCCCCCAAATTGTGCATCCCTTTTGAAGGAATCTTACACCAGAGTACAAACTTTAGAAAAATAAGGCTATGTTTTTGTATTAAGTCATTTATGAACATGTTTTACAATAAATTACACTAAAAACAGTCATTTTTTGAAAGAGATACAATCTTCTCAATAATTTTAAGGCTGTTGAAATAATATACTGCTATTTTTTTGTGTATTTTTCTAAAAATCAAATTGCAACTTTCATTTTTAACAAAAGTATATTGCTTAAATGACAAAGCAGGCAAGTGTTTCTTAGATAATGGGTCAGAGCTTTTTGTTTTTGACTTGACGCTACTTTTCATGTTAGAACAATACACAAGCCTGCAGCTCGGTGCTTAATCCAATCAACATACTGTTCTACACAGTATAAGTAATAAGTAAACTGGAACATGTGTACAGAATTAACACAGGTGGCACCATGGAAAAGTAACGACATGAATAAAAAAGGAGGAAATTGTGTCGTAACATCTCACACAGTATGTTAGTAAAGTATATTGAAGTTTACAATCTATTATGTGGGGGACATGACAGAAATAATTGACAAGCGCTGCACTGAGGGATGAGTGACTCCCCAAAACAGAGTAGGACACTGGCTTCTAGTGTCACGGTGCTGTAATTCCATGTTATTTGCTCATCTTTCCAACAGTTATTGAAACTAACAAATGTGTTCAACTTTATTAACATTTATTTATTAGCATTTTTATACAAATATATATATATATATATATATATATATATATATATATATATACACACATAGATAAATAAGCACGCACGCACGCACACACGCACGCTCACGCACACACACACACAAATATGCAAATATAAACAACATAGCCTACTATGGCAAAGAAATAAAGGTCAAATGGTTGTTCTTATTTAAATAAATAATATAACAACAAGCATCTCAAGGACATTTGTCAAAGTACACACATTTGGTATCGGTGACACCAAAATACACATGGCAACAGTAAAGGCTGTGTGTTCCCCGATTAAAACCCAGCTCTAAGAAGAAAGAAAAAGTTAGCATAATCCCACTAATTACTAAATTACAATCTTGAGGACGTGACACTAAACACAATTGTCCTCCTATAGGGGGACTACATCCAACGGGTAATTTCAACGACAATAACTGGTTTAGACGTTGGCAGGAAACTCTCACAGAAGGCACATTAATTTTACAAAAAGAGTGCTACAGCGCTACACTGATCCAGCTAGCGCACCTTGATGGCACTTGATCAGGAGAAGTTTAAGACCGTATATAATGTGCAACCCGGTGAAAGACGGAAAAAAAAAAGGTCCAAGCTGGTGGAATATCCCGGAGGTCACATGAAATTCAAGCAATGTGGCGACAATCTGTAGCAACAGGTCAAGTGTGTTTGATTATGAAAGTAACCTGCAGTGTTAACATTAACAAAACAACAGTACACAAGAGGATCTGCGATCAAGTCATGTCAGAATTACTACAATCATTGGCAAATTTGTGATGTAACGCTTTTTACTACCAGTCGAAGACCAAAAACCCAACTCACCCCAAGTAGAGATAGCTCTATACTGTACATTGCATGATGTACATAAAACATGTGTATGTATTTAAAACAGTGTTGTAAAAATAGAACCAGCAGCACACTTTTGAGATAACATTTCTTTAAGGGTGTCCAGTCATATTGTGGAAATGTGCTTGTGTGGGTAATGTGTTTCATCACCAGAAAGTGTACAGTGTGTGTGCCTGTACCAGTATCTTCTTCCTCCTTCCAAAGAAAAAAAAAATCTACTTGATTGTCATCAGCTCAAAGTTGTCGTCCGTCCCCCTCCTGTCCTTCACTCCATCTTGTTGAGGTCTACATTGTCCAGGTCGATGTCGGGCGAGGCCACGCAACAGTAGCACAGTTGTTGGGTGTAAGTAGAGATGGCGTCTAGAAAATAACAATACAACTATTTAAAAAAAAACAAAAAACAATCTTATATAAGAATATACAGCCACTTGTTACATTAAAAAAAAAAAAATATATATATATATATATGAAACATTTGTTAGTTGGCTCTGTAGGTGCTGTATTCCTTGACGTGAAACGTGCCTTAGACACATTAAATCACAATGCTCTACTGGCCAAGTTAACATTCTTTGAATTTTCTGAAATTGCCCTCTGCTGGATTAAGTCATATCTCGCTGAGATAATTAAAATTAAACAGTCCTGCTCATTTTATCTCATTTGCTCTGCTGGAGTCCCCCAAGGTTCAGTATTGTGGCCAATAATGAGTCTGTATGGAAATGACTTGCCCTAGCTTTGCAACACAGTAAAAATACATCATATGTTGATGATACACTTCTGGATACAGATGCCAAAACAAGAGCTGATGGAGCTGCAATTCTGTCTGTAGCCATGGTCCCAGTATCTCTCTGCCTCCAAAACTCCTGCTTACACTTAATACTAAAGAACTGTATGCAACTTCTTCTCACGCCAGCCAGCAGGGGCTGAACAGCCATCTGTTCTGGTCAATGAAGAGCATTTAGAGGGGTCCAACAATTTGAATACCTTTGATTCAAACTTAACTTTCAAAACCATGTTAAAAACAAATGCTAACATTGCTAAATTTAACTTGGCAAACTTTAAACATGTAATGCCATACTTGACGGGAGAGTCTACAAAAGGTTTATATGCACACTATGATATTTAGTCACATTAACTATTGCTACACAACTTGGTTTCACACATCTGAGAGCACATAAAAGCCACTCAAGTTGCTGTTTAAGAAAACACCTAATAACAACACTAGACAGCAAGTCCTCGCATTATCATTATGGTAAGGTATTATTGTAAGTAAGTAGAAAACCCCAAACCAGTGAAGTTGGCATGTTGTGTAATTCGTAAATAAAAACAGAATACATTTATTTGCAAATCCTTTTCAACTTATATTCAATTGAATAGACTGCAAAGACAAGATATTTAATGTTTGAACTGAAAAACTAATTTTTTTAATGCAAATAATCATTAACTCAGAATTTAATGGCAGCAACACATTGCAAAAAAGTTGGCACATGGGCATTTTTACCACTGTGTTACATGGCCTTTCCTTTTAACAACACTCAGTAAACGTTTGGTAACTGAGCTTGATGTACAGCTTAAGTTCTTCAACAGTCCGGGGTCGCCGTTCTCATATTTTAGGCTTCATGTTGCGCCACACATTTTCAATGGGGCACAGGTCTGGACTACAGGCAAGCCAATCTACAAACCCTGTTTCCATATAAGTTGGGAAATTGTGTTAGATGTAAATATAAACGGAATACAATGATTTGCAAATCCATTTCAACCCACATTCAATTGAATGTAAGTGTAGCAATAGGAATTGCTTGTATGTGTGTTTTTCCTACCCGGAGGTTTTAGAGTGACACACCGGGAGAACTGTTGAATAAAGTTCCCTGTGAGAAGGGTAGAGCTTAACCGTCCAGTTTGTATAGTCATTGACGACAGAACAAGCTGAAACATGGAGGCAGCGGATCATTTTGAACGGTGAGGACAGCGCATGTACCGGAAAACAGAGGGGTTTTTTTTTCGGACGAAGCTAAAGGAAGTTAAGTGCTGTTAGCATAACAGTGAGCTACGTGACATGACCACTGAGCAGGAAGGAAATACAAGCTCAAGAAGTATGAGGATGGATAGATTAAAACCCCCTCAACAATGGTGTATGGACTCTGTAAATATTGCCAAGTCATGGAAGACCTGGAAAGAAGAATTTATGCTGTATATCGAGCTAACAATGCCGGATACAGAAGAAACAGCGCGGGTAAAACTTTTTTATTACCTCATTGGAGAATGCGGCAGAGAGCTATGTGGAACGCTAATGGGCTCAGACATAAGAGTGACTGTTTCCAGTTTGATCACTAAGCTAGATGGACATTGCAACCTCAAAATGAATGAAACCGTGGAAAGATACAGATTTTTCACACGGAACCAAGCTGCGGGAGAAGCAATCGACACATATCGCTGGCAAGTTCCTGCAACTTTGGGCAGTTAAAAGATTCCCTAATAAGAGACAGGATTGTTTGTGGCACACACAGCTCAAGTTGGAGAGAAAGACTACTCAGAGAGGACAAGTTGGATTTGGACAAATGTTTACTAATTTGCAAGTCAATGGAGATTTCACGTGAGTACAGCAAAGCAATAGAAGGAAATGGTGCAGAGGATGTACATGCAGTAAAACAAGCAACAAGAAAAGTCAAAATAATGAAATGTCTTGCAAATACTGTGGAAAAACAAATGAAAGGCTCAAGCAAAAGTGCCCAGCTTTTAGAAAAAAATTTAAAAAATGTGGCAAGAACAATCATTTTCCAGTGGCATGCAGAAGCAGTACAGGTATGAAAGAATACTACAAGAAAAAAGTTCACACAATAGCAGAGACTGATTCAGATTCATGTGAAAAGATAATGACAGTTACAGCAGTAACAACAAAAGCAGCAGAAGGCAACCAAATAGAGAAACAAAACGGCAAAACAGAGCAGCTGTTTGCTGGGATGAAGATTAAGGAAAACAATGTGAACTTCCAGATTGACTGCGGGGCAACTTGCAACGTCATTCCAATCAACCTGCTGAATCCAGATGTGAAATTGGAGCACACTGACAAGGTGTTGGTAATGTACAATAAGTTTAAGTTGTGTCCGTTAGGAAAATGCAAAGTTAAGAAGACAAATCCAAGAAATCAGAAGAAGTAAAAAATTGAGTTTCAAGTTGTTGGAGCAGACTGTAAAACTGCACTTCTTGGCCGCAGCGCAAGTGAAGCAATGAAACTCATTCAGATACAATACGACAACATTTATGCACTGGATAGTATTGTGACAAAAGAGCCGGTGACAGGAGACACTTGGCAGCTGGACGACATAAAGACTGAGTTTTAGGACGTGTTTACAGGCGATGGCTGCTTACAAGGTGAATATAAACTGGACATAGACAACTGTGCAGCCCGTCAAACTTCCAAAACGAAGAGTTCCAGTGGCAATGATGAAACCACTTAAAGAGGAAATCACAAGTCTTGTTGACAGAAAGATAATCGCACCAGTGGAAAGAATCACCGAATGGATCAGTGGCATGGTGTCGGTACAGAAACCCAATGGCAGGCCCAGACATTGTATCGACCCAAGACCACTCAACAAAGCTCTGAAGAGAAGACATTTTCCACTTCCCACAATAGATGACATTTTCCCTGACTTAGCAAAAGCAAAAGTTTTCACTGTGTGTAATGTGAAGCACAGTTTCGGGCACGTGAAAGTAGATTGAGAGTCGACCTATCTGACGACATTTGCAACTTCTTTTGGTCGATTTCGGTGGCTGAGAATGCTAATGGGCATCAGTCCAGCGCCTGAAGTGTTTCAACGTAAATTAACAGGCATTGGAGAACTTGCCAGGCAACTACATCATCGCAGATGACATCCTGATTACAGGAGAAGGAGACACAAAAGAGGTTGCAGTCAAGAACCATGACAAGAACTTGAGACTTTTTCTAGAAAGGTGCAGAGAAAGAAACATCAAGCTGAATGCGGACAAATTCAAGCTCAGGAAACAGGAAGTCTCATATATTGGTCATCTGCTCACGGCGGAAGGACTCAAAGTTGACCCAGAGAAAGTGCGCGCCGTCACTGAAATGCCTGCACCGACAAATGTGAAAGGTGTTCAAAGACTGGCAGGACTAGTAAACTATTTATCCAAGTTTTATGAGCATCTGTCAGACGATTGTGAAATACTAAGACAACTCACACACAAAGAGAGTCTATGGGAATGAACAGACTTGCAGGAAAATGCATTCAGAAGAATAAAAGACAAGATAACACAAGTTCCAGTAATGAAATACTACAGCCCGGAAGAAGAGTTGACGTTACAGTGCGATGCAAGTGAAACAGGACTCGGAGCAGCGCTAACACAAGGAGATAAACCAGTGGCATATGCAAGTCGTGCTTTGACGATGACAGAAAGAGGCTATGCACAAATTGAAAAATAATATTTTGCTATCGTGTTCGGCATGGAAAAGTTTCACCAATACACATATGGTCGTCTAGTCAGTGTAGTCGGACCACAAGCCTCTAGAGACTATAATCAAAACAACACTGATAATTGTTCCTAAAAGAATGCAACGCATGCTTCTCAGACTACAGAAGTATGATCTGAACATCACGTATATGCCTGGACGTGACATGCTACTGGTTGACACTTTGAGTAGGGCTTACTTGCAAAACGCCAACAAAAGTCAGACTGAGTTGGAGGTCGAATGTGTCAACATGGTTGATTATGTGCCAATATCAGCTGAAAGAATGGACAATATACGCACAGCGACAGGATCAGATCCAGAACTACAAACATAGATCAAAATTATCCAACAAAAGTGGCCAAAAGACAAAAAAAGTGTACCTGTTGAAATAACTAACTTTTACTCACTACAGGATGAACTGAGCACCCAAAATGGACTGTATTTCAGGGGAGAGAGAGTCGTGATTCCATACTCGCTCCAAAAGGACATCACTCAGCAGATTCACTCTTCTCAGCTGGGAACAAAGGGATGCCTCAGGAGGGCAAGAGACTGCGTGTATTGGCACGGTATGAACGACCATATCAAAATGCACGTTGCTAAATGTGGCACGTCGATCTATGGACACAAAACAACAAAGAGAGACACTACAGCCTCATGAGATCACTACCAGACCATGGGCTAAAGTGGGAACAGACTTGTTACTCTTTTGGCAACAAAGAGTATCTAGTGACTGTGGACTACTATTCCAATTTCCGGGAGGTGGACTACTTGCCAGATACAAAGTCAAGCACAGTCATTCGAAAGATGAAAGCTCACTTGGCACGACAAGGCATTCCGGACGTTATTTTTTCAGACAACGGAACCCAATTTAGTTCTGCAGAGTTTGCAAATTTCAGTCGCAAATGGGAATTTATGCACAAAACTTCCTCTCCTGGCTACCCGCAAAGTAATGGCAAAGCGGAATCAGCTTTTAAAACGGCCAAACGACTGATGAGGAAGGCAAAACTAGCTGGACAGGACATGTCTCTAGTCATTTTGGACCATCGCAACACCCCAACCTAAGGTGTGGATACGAGCCCTGCACAAAGACACTTAAGCAGGAGAACAAGGAACCTTCTACCGATTAGAGACAGCCTCCTAGAGCCCAAAGTGACCAACAATGGGTCAGGACTCGGGAAGAACCGACAAAGACAATCAAAATACTACAACCAAACTGCCAAGGACATGGACTCTTTGAAACCAGGTGATGTTGTGAGAGTGCAGCCTTTTGATACGAACACCTTATGGAGAAAGGCTACAGTTAGCACTCAACTTGGTAACAGATCCTATGCAGTGAAGCTGGACACAGGCAGTGTTCTCAGAAGAAATCGTTGCCATCTGAGAAAAGCTGGGGCTACGCAACCGGACAGGTCAGAACAATCACAAACTGAGACAAGACTCGATCCAGTGTCTCAAAACCGAGAGCTCACAAACCACTACACGGTCAGGACGTGTGGTACAGCGTCCAAGACATTTGAATTACTTTGTGTGTACTTAGCTTCACAGAAAAAAAAAAGAAAAGAAAGAAATGTGAACTGAGGTTGATGTATGATGAGTAAAGGCTGTTATAGTTATGTTCTGAAAATAAGCTAAAGCTAAAATACATTGTGGTAACTAAAAGAAAAAAAAGTATGCACTGTGAAACTGAATGTAAGGTTTGTTTTGCACTACGAATGTTTTAAATAAGTAGCAATTTGAAAATGCATTGAGTTTGTACAGTAGCAACTTAAAAGTTAATTTTGTTGGATTTAATATTTGAAAATAATACTCTTTTGTTTAAAAGAAAAGGGATGTAGCAATAGGAATTGCTTGTGTGTGTTGTTCGTACCCGGAGGTGTAAGAGTGACGCACCGGGAGAAGTGTACCGTGTATGTTGAATGGCAACTGTTGAATAAAGTTCCCTGTGAGTAGGGTAAAGCTCAACCGTCCAGTTTGTATAGTCATTGAAGACAGAACAAGCTGAAACAGTAGGGGTGTAACGGTACTTGTATTTGTAATGAACCGTTTCGGTACGGGAGTTTCGGTTCTGTTCGGAGGTGTACCGAACGACACGGACATATTAAGTAGCGCCGCACGTTGTGTAAACAATGCACACCGAGGCACCATGAATTGATTATCAATCAATCAATCAATGTTTACTTATATAGCCCTAAATCACTAGTGTCTCAAAGGGCTGCACAAACCACCACGACATCCTCGGTAGGCCCACATAAGGGCAAGGAAAACTCACACCCAGTGAGACATCGGTGACAATAATGACCCAGTGGGACGTCGGTGACAATGATGACTATGAGAACCTTAGAGAGGAGGAAAGCAATGGATGTCGAGCGGGTCTAACATGATACTGTGAAAGTTCAATCCAGAGTGGCTCCAACACAGCCGCGAGAGTTCAGTTCAAAGCGGATCCAAAACAGCAGCGAGAGTCACGTTCACAGCGGAGCCAGCAGGAAACCATCCCAAGCGGAGGCGGATCAGCAGCGCAGAGATGTCCCCAACCGATACACAGGCAAGCAGTTCATGGCCACCGGATCGGACCGGACCCCCTCCACAAGGGAGAGTGGGACATAGAAGAAAAAGAAAACAAACAGCAGATCAACTGGTCTAAAAAGGGAGTCTATTTAAAGGCTAGAGTATACAAATGAGTTTTAAGGTGAGACTTAAATGCTTCTACTGAGGTGGCATCTCGAACTGTTACCGGGAGGGCATTCCAGAGTACTGGAGCCCGAACGGAAAACGCTCTATAGCCCGCAGACTTTTTTTGGGCTTTAGGAATCACTAATAAGCCGGAGTCTTTTGAACGCAGATTTCTTGCCGGGACATATGGTACAATACAATCGGCAAGATAGGATGGCGCTAGACCGTGTAGTATTTTATACGTAAGTAGTAAAACCTTAAAGTCACATCTTAAGTGCACAGGAAGCCAGTGCAGGTGAGCCAGTACAGGCGTAATGTGATCAAACTTTCTTGTTCTTGTCAAAAGTCTAGCAGCCGCATTTTGTACCAACTGTAATCTTTTAATGCTAGACATGGGGAGACCCGAAAATAATACGTCACAGTAGTCGAGGCGAGACGTAACAAACGCATGGATAATGATCTCGCCGTCTTTAGTGGACAGAATGGAGCGAATTTTAGCGATATTACGGAGATGAAAGAAGGCCGTTTTAGTAACGCTTTTAATGTGTGCCTCAAAGGAGAGAGTTGGGTCGAAGATAATACCCAGATTCTTTACCGTGTCGCCTTGTTTAATTGTTTGGTTGTCAAATGTTAGAGTTGTATTATTAAATAGAGTTCGGTGTCTAGCAGGACCGATAATCAGCATTTCCGTTTTTTTGGCGTTGAGTTGCAAAAAGTTAGCGGACATCCATTGTTTAATTTCATTAAGACACGCCTCCAGCTGACTACAATCCGGCGTGTTGGTCAGCTTTAGGGGCATGTAGAGTTGGGTGTCATCAGCATAACAGTGAAAGCTAACACCGTATTTGAGTATGATGTCACCTAGCGGCAGCATGTAGATGCTGAAGAGTGCAGGGCCAAGGACCGAACCCTGGGGAACTCCACACGTTACCTTAACGTAGTCCGAGGTCACATTGTTATGGGAGACACACTGCATCCTATCAGTAAGATAAGAGTTAAACCAAGACAGGGCTAAGTCTGACATACCAATTCGTGTTTTGATACGTTCTAATAAAATATTATGATCGACGGTATCGAAAGCAGCGCTAAGATCGAGGAGCAGCAACATAGATAACGCATCAGAATCCATCGTTAGCAATAGATCATTAGTCATTTTTGCGAGGGCTGTCTCCGTGGAGTGATTTGCCCTGAAACCGGATTGAAAGGTTTCACATAGATTGTTAGACGCTAAGTGTTCATTTAACTGCTCCGCAACAATTTTTTCAAGGATTTTTGAAATAAAGGGAAAGTGAGACACCGGTCGGTAGTTTACCATGAGGTCAGGATCGAGGTTAGGTCTTTTAAGAAGAGGATGAATAACCGCTTTTTTGAATGCAAGGGGAACAGTGCCCGAGGAGAGTGATAAGTTTATAATATTTAGCACTGATGGACCTAATAATACAAAGAGCTCCTTGATCAGTTTCCCAGGAAGAGGGTCAAGTAAACATGTTGTCTGTTTTATTCCATTTACACGTTGTAACAATTCCTCTAATGTTATTTCCTCAAAACGAGAGAAACTATTTTGGAGGGCAGTATCCGCCGTATATACCATCGTATCAGTGTTAATAGAACTCCGTTGTAGCTGGGACGCATTGTCTTTAATCTCCTTTCTAATGACTTCAATTTTCTTACTAAAGAATTGCATAAAGTCATCAGCTGAGTGAGTTGAGCTACTGGAAGGGGTCCCTTGTTGGGTTAGCGATGCTACCGTACTAAACAAAAATTTAGGATCGTTTTTATTACGGTGGATGAGATTTGAGTAATATTTAGCTTTAGCTAAGGTAAGCATGCGTTTATAAGTTATTAAACCATCACTCCATGCTTGATGGTGCACCTCAAGTTTAGTCGTGCGCCATTTGCGTTCCAGCTTTCTACATAATAATTTCTGAGCTCTAGTTTCTTCTGTAAACCACGGGGTGCGCTTTTTTGGAGCCTTTTTTAACTTTAGCGGTGCTATGTTATCAATGGTTTCGCGCAGGGCGTCGTTAAAGTTGTTAGTGAGGTTATCAATAGAGCCCACATACTTTGGGAATGGTGCCATTACCGAGGGCAGTAGGTCAGCAAGAGTTGTCGTTGTGGCCGTATTAATGTTGTGGCTGCTATAGCAGTTATTATTATTATTAGTTTGACGAACATGCGTCTGAACCTCGAATTTTATAAGGTAATGATCGGACAATACTTTAGTATACGGGAGTATCGTAACTTTGGAGACGGTGATACCCCTGACAAGTACTAGGTCTATCGTATTACCGTTGCGATGCGTGGGTTCATTTATTATTTGTGTGAGACCACAGCTATCAATTACAGTCTGGAGCGCTACGCACGGTGGGTCCGATGGGGTATTCATATGGATATTAAAGTCCCCCATAATGATTATATTATCGGCGTGTGTCACTAGATCAGCAACGAACTCTGAGAATTCATAGATAAAGTCCGAATAGGGCCCTGGGGGGCGGTAGATAACAGCCAGGTGTAGAGGCAGCGGTGTGGCAGACTTCATAGTAAGCACCTCAAACGATTTATATTTATTATTTATGTTAGGACTAAGGTTAAAGTTTTCGTTGTATATTAGTGCGACCCCCCCACCCCTTTTAAGCGGACGGGCAATATGCGCATGTGTAAAGTTAGGAGGACATGCCTCATTTAGCGCAAAAAGGCGTTTGGTTTAAGCCAGGTTTCGCTGAGACCGATGACGTTAAGATTGTTGTCTCTGATAATATCATTAACTAACAACGTTTTAGGAGACAATGATCTTATGTTTAAAAAACCTATATTATAGGTAGTGGGCTGTTTTAGGGAGTTTTTGATCAAATTATCCGTAGTAGCAATATTAATAATGTTGTGTTTATTATGCCCAGTGCATTTAGTATAGTTAGACCATATCTAGGAATTGATACGACAGGAATTTTCCGATTGTTTGATTGTTGCTTTGATAAACTGCACGCATCATGGTTAGCCACCTCAGTAACGGGGATTTTCCGATTGTTTGTTTGTTGCTTTGATAAACTGCACGCATCATAGTTAGCCACCTCAGTAACGGGGATTTTTCGATTGTTTGTTTGTTGCTTTGATAAACTGCACGCATCATAGTTAGCCACCTCAGTAACGGGGATTTTCCGATTGTTTGTTTGTGATTAGTGTGGACAAGTTGAAAAACTTATTCGGGTGTTACTATTTAGTGGTCATTTGTACGGAATATGTACTGTACTGTGCAATCTGCTAATAAAAGTTTCAACCAATCAAAAAAACAACACACGGCATGTTAGCAACAACTGGGCTATGATAGACTGACCATACCTACTCTTTTCACCGGCCATATCCTTTTTGCGGGGCTGTCCAGGTGGAGTTTCTTAAATGCCTCGAATGTCCGGCATTTTGAGTTTTGGTTGCGTGTATTTTCAATGTACGTTCTGGGTTAAGAAGGGGTTAAAAACAAAAACAAAAAGTGCTGCACGCAGCAACATTTGTGAGGGAGGAGGGGCATAGACAGAGAGCGAGAGAGTTATGATAAACGCGCATGAGTCGCCAGGCTCTGCTTTTTACCCATAGATTCATCAGATTTTATTTTTTATTATCTATAGCAGGGGTGTCGAAAGTATGCCCCGGAGGCCATTTGCGGCCCACAGCTAATGTTTTGGAGGCCCACTGCACATTCTAAAAATACTATTAATCCATCCATTTTTTCTGCCGCTAATTCCCTTTTGGGGTCGCGGGGGGCGCTGGAATAAACAAAATTCTAAACAAAAGTGAAATAAAAAAGCTTAAAGGCTAAATGTAATTTAGAAAAAGTTGCAACATTGACTAATAAAACAAAGCTGTTTTTTTTCTTTCAAACTGTCACTGCTCAAAACATAATATCGAATCAAAATCAATGTTATTATGAATTATTGACCTATCCAAGTTTCCGATTACTTCAAATCAAATATTCCACTATGAAAAATATTTTTGGTGGAAGATTTAGCAAATTTGTTAAATAATCAAAAAATTTATATTCTGTTGTTTTCTTACTGTACCGAAAATGAATCGAACCGCGACCTCTGAACCGAGGTACGTACCGAACCGAAATTTTTGTGTTCTGTTACACTCCTAATTGAATGCACTACAAAGACAAGATATTTGATGTTCAAAACTCATAAACTTCATTTTTTTTGTGCAAATGATAATTAACTTGGAATTTAATGGCTGCAACACGTGCCAAAGTAGTTGGGGAAGGGCATGTTCACCACTGTGTTTCTCCACCTTTTCTTTTAACAACACTCAATAAACCTTTTGGAACCGAGGAGAGACTTTTTTGAAGCTTTTCAGGTGGAATTCTTTCCAATTCTTGTTTTATGTACAGCTTAAGTTGTTCAACAGTCTGGGGTCTCCGTTGTGGTATTTTAGGCTTCATAATGCACTACACATTCTCAATGGGAGACAGGTCTGGACTACAGGCAAGCCAGTCTAGTACCCGCACTCTTTTACTATGAAGCCACGCTGTTGTAACAAGTGACTTGGCATTGTCTTGCTGAAATAGGCAAGGGCTTGGATGGCAACATATGTGGCTCCAAAAGCTGTATGTACCTTTCAGCATTAACAACGGTAACAGTTTGAGATGCCACCTCGGTAGAAGCATTTAAGTCTCACCTTAAAACTCATTTGTATACTCTAGCCTTTAAATAGACTCCCTTTTTAGACCAGTTGATCTGCCGTTTCTTTCCTTTTTCTCCTATGTCCCACTCTCCCTTGTGGAGGGGGTCCGGTCCGATCTGGTGGCCATGTACTGCTTGCCTGTGTACCGGCTGGGGACATCTCTGCGCTGCTGATCCGCCTCCACTTGGGATGTTTTCCTGCTGGCTCCGCTGTGAACGGGACTCTCGCTGATGTGTTGGATCCGCTTTGGACTGGACTCTCGCAACTGTGTTGGATCCATTATGGATTGAACTTTCACAGTATCATGTTAGACCCGCTCGACATCCATTGCTTTCGTCCTCTCCAAGTTTCTCATAGTCATCATTGTCACCGACGTCCCACTGGGTATGAGTTTTCCTTGCCCTTATGTGGGCCTACCGAGGATGTAGTAGTGGTTTGTGCAGCCCTTTGAGACACTAGTGATTTTTTTTTTTTTTTTGGGTTGTACTTGTATAGCGCTTTTCTACCTTCAAGGTACTCAAAGCGCTTTGACACTACTTCCACATTTACCCATTTACACACTGATGGAGGGAGCTGCCATGCAAGGCGCCAACCAGCACCCATCAGGAGCAAGGGTGAAGTGTCTTGCTCAGGACACAACGGACGTGACGAGGTGGGATTTGAACCAGGGCCCCTTGGGTTGCGCACGGCCACTCTCCCACTGCGCCATGCCGTCCCTATTTAGGGCTATATAAGTAAACATTGATTGATTGATTGAATGGTGCCTTCACAGATGTGTAAGTTACCCATCCCTTGGGCACTAATGCACCCCTATACCATCACAGATGCTGGCTTTTCAACTTTGCACCTAGAACAGTCCTGAGGGTTCTTTTCACCATTTCCAAAAAACAATTTGAAATGTGGACTCGTCAGACCACAGAACACTTTGGATCCATCTTTGCTGAGCTCAGGCCCAGCGAAGCCGGCGGCGTTTCTGGGTATTGTTGATAAATGGCTCTGGCTTTGCATATTAGAGTTTTAACTTGCACTTACAGATGTAGCGACAAACCGTAGTTACTGACAGTGGTTTTCTGAAGTGTTCCTGAGCCCATGTGGTGATATCCTTTACACACTGATGTCGCTTTTCTGTGCAGTAATGCCTGAGGGAACGAAGGTCCATTATATCATCGCTTACGTGCAATGATTTCTCCAGATTCTCTGAACCTTTTGATGGTATTATGGACCATAGATGGTGAAATTCCTAGCAATAGCCCGTTGAGAAATGTTGTTTTTTAATCTGTTTGACAATTTGCTCACGCATTTGTTCACAAAATGGTGACCGTTTCCCAATCCTTGTTTGTTAATGACTGAGCATTTCAGAGAAACTGCTTTTATAACCAATCATGGCACCCACGTGTTCCCAATTAGCCTGCACACCTGTGGGATGTTCCAAATAAGTGTTTGATGAGCATTCCTCAACTTTATCAGTATTTATTGCCACCTTTCCCAACCTCTTTGTCACCTGTTGCTGGCATCAAATTCTAAAGTTAATGATTATTTGCAAAAAAAAAGTGTATCAGTTTGAACATCATATATGTTGTCTTTGTAGCATATTCAACTGAATATGGGTTGAAAATGATTTGCAAATAAATCATTATATTCCGTTTATAGTTACATCTAACACAATTTCCCAACTCATATGGAAATGTGGTTTGTAGTACCCGCACTATTACTATTAAGCCACACTGTTGTAACACGTAGCTTGGCAGCATGGAAGTCCATGAGAACCTTGCTTGAATGGCACCATAATGTATGTTGCTCCAAAACCTGTATTTACCTTTCAGGATTAATTCTGGCTTTACAAATGTGTAAGTTACCCATACAATCACAGATGCTGCCTTTTTAACTTTGCGCCTATAACAATCTGGATTGTTCTTTTCTTCTTTGGTCCGGAGGACACAACATCCACAGTTTCCAAAAACAATTTGAAATGTGGACTCATCAGACCACAGAACACTTTTCCACTTTGCATCAGTCCATCTTAGACGATTTTGGGCCCAGCAAAGCCGGCGGCGTTTGTGGGTGTTGTTGATAAATTACTTTCACTTTGCATGGTACAGTTTTAACTTGCACTTACAGATGTAGCGACAAACTGTACTTACTGACAGTGTTTTTCTGAAGTGTTCCTAAGCCCTTGTGGTGATATCATTTACACACTGATGTCGCTTTTTGATGCAGTACCGCCAGAGGGATCAAAGGTTCATAATATCATTGCTTACGAGCAGTGATATCTCCAGATTCTCTGAACCTTTTGATGATATTACGGACTGTAGATGGTGAAAACCCTAAATTCCTTGCAATAGCTTGTTGAGAAATGTTCCTAAATCTTTCGACAATTTGCTTACGCATTTGTACACAAAGTGGTGACCCTCGACCCATCGTTGTTTGTGAAAAACTGAGCATTTCATGGAAGCTGCTTTTATGCCCAACCATGGCACCCACGTGTTCCCAATTAGCCTGTTCACCTGTGGGATATTCCAAATAAGTATTTGATGAGCATCCCTCAACTTTCTCAGTCTTTTTTGCCACTTGTGCCATCTTTTTGAAACATGTTGCAGGCATCAAATTCCAAATGAGTTAATAATTGCAAAAAATTAAGTTTTCCAGTTCAAATGTTAAGTATTTTGTCTTTGCAATCTGTTCAATTGAATATAGGTTGAAGAGGATTTGCAAATGATTGTATTTTGTTTTTATTTACAATATACACAATGTGCCGACTTCACTAGTTTTGGAGTTTGTATAATATTTTCGATTTTCCGAGCTAGCAAAACTTTCTGGATGCTTCCCCTGTTTTTTAAAGTTCTAAATGGACTGTTAATATACAAAAAACAACAACAGTGGAGAGTACTAACCAGCAGAGACTGTAGTATTCAAAGGCGCAGGACTAAATTCAGCCAAATGGTACTGTCTATTAGAAACAGCATTATGGAATACTTTACCGGAGCACATAAGAAACTGTGGGGTCCTTAAAAATTGGTTGAAGTCAAACCAGTCATGCTCCCATAGATGAACCTCTCTATGGACTCTCCTTTAAAACTCATTATTTGTACCTGTGGTCTTATTGTTTGTCTATTGTGTCCATAGTGTCCAACTCTGTGTTTGTGTGTTACTACTACCTGCCCAAGGACAATGGATGCAATTTAACTTTTGTGATAATTCCAGCATATTTATGTTGAAGCTATTTTGGCTGTCACATCGATTAATTATTACTGTACAAATTCAAACAAACAAATAAATAAAACAATACAGACCTAGTATTTTATCAAGCTGAATAGATGTACAGTAGTGGTCAAACGTTTACATACACTTGTGAAGGAGATAATGTCATGGCTGTCTTGAGTTTCCAATCATTTCTACAAATCTTATTATTTTGTGTCAGAGTGATTGGAGGACATACTTGTTGACCACAGTACTTTCCTCCAGAATGTCTTATCTTTGTCCATGTGATGTCTGATGAAACAAAAATCGAGCTGTTTGGCCACAATACCCAGCAATGTGTTTGGAGGAGAAAAGGCGAGACCTATAACACCACACCAATCCTACCGTCAAGCATGGTGGTGGTAGTATTATGCTCTGGACCTGTTTTGTTGCCAATGGAACTGGTGTTTTTCAAAGAGTAAAGGGGACAATTAAAAAGGAGGATTACCACCAAATTCTTCAGGACAACCTAAAATCATCAGCCCGGAGGTTGGGTCTTGGGCGCAGTTGGGTGTTACAACAGGACAATGACCCCAAACACACCTCAAGAGTGGTAAAGAAATCGCTAAATCAGGCTAGAATTAAGGTTTTAGAATGGCCTTCTCAAAGCCCTCACTTAAACGTGTGGACAATGCTGAAGAAACAAGTCCATGTCAGAAAACCAACAAATTTAGTTGAACTGCACCGATTTTATCAAGAGGATTGGTCAAAAAATTTAACCAGAAGCTTGCCAGAAGCTTGTGGATGGCTACCAAAAGCGCTTTACTGCAGTGAAACTTTCCAAGGAACATGTAACCAAATATTAACATTGCTGTATGTATACTTTTGACCCAGCAGATTTGGTCACATTTTCAGTAGACCTGTAATAAATTCATAAAAGATCCAAATTCATAGGGGTGTAACGGTACGTGTATTTGTATTAAACCGTTTCGGTACTGGGGTTTCGGTTCGGTTCGGAGGTGTACCGAACGACACGGACATATATTAAGTAGCGCCGCATGTTGTGTAAACAATGCACCATGAATTGATTAACGTGGACCCCGACTTAAACAAGTTGAAAAACTTATTCGGGTGTTACCATTTAGTGGTCAATTGTACGGAATATGAACTGTACTGTGCAATCTACTAATAAAAGTTTCAATCAATCAAAAAAACAACAACACACTGCAAGCTAGCAACGACTGGGCTATGATAGACTGACCAGGGTTAAGAAAAAAAAAAAAGTGGTGCACGCAGCGTTAACATTTGTGAGGGCGGGGCAGAGACAGAGAGCGAGGGAGTTATGATAAACACGCAAGCGTCGCCAGGCTCTGCTTTTTATCCATTGATTACTCAGGTTTAATTTTTTATTATCTATAGCAGGGGTGTCAAAAGTGTGCCACGGAGGACATTTGCGGCCCACAGCTTATGTTTTAAAGGCCCACGGCACATTCTAAAAATATTATTAAAATAAACAAAAACATAAACAAAAGTGAAATAAAAAAGCTTAAAGGCTAAATGTAATTTAGAAAAAGTTGCAACGTTGACTAATAAAACAAAGCTGTGTTTTTTTTCTTTCAAACTGTCATTGCTCAAAACAGAATATTGAATCAAAATCATTGTTATTATGAATTATTGACCTATCCAAGTTTCTGATTACTTCACATCAAATATTCCACTAAGAAAAATATTTTTGGTGGAAGATTTAGCAAATTTGTTAAATAAATAATCAAAAAATGTACATTTTGTTTTTTTCTTACTGTACCGAAAATGAACCGAACCGTGACCCCTGAACCGAGGTACATACCGAACCAACATTTTTGTGTACCGTTACACCCCTACAAATTCATGAATGTTTTTTGTGACAAATAAGTATTTGCTCCAATCACTCTATCACAAAAAAATAAGAGTTTTAGAAATTATTGGAAACACAAGACAGCCAAGACATTGTGTTATTTACAAGTGTATGTAAACTTTTGACCATGACTGTATGTTCTCTAAATCAAACGAGAAATAAGATTTTTATAATTATAAAAATAAAAAAAATACTTAACAAATGTATTACTAAATGTAAAGTATAAAAAAAGCCTTTATGAAAATCATAAAATTATTATTTATTGTTTTATTGAAATTATACATAGTTGTACAGTGGTTCTTCACCACTTTGCGCTTGTAAATTTGAGGCTTCACTCTATTGCAGATTTTCTTTAAAGCATATCTGTGTTTTTGGGCCAAATTAAGCATTAAAATGGCTAAGAAAACTAAAAATATCAATACAGCAGAAGTATTGGCCACTGGATGAGACAAAAACAAATCAGTATCGTGACCACTGGCAGAAATGTATTTACTACAGTCAGACCCGGAAGTAATCAACAGTGATAAATGAGGGTTGACTAAAATATGATGTTTTAATCAGCTATGTTACAATTACACCACTAGATATTGTGTTGGCTTTTTTAGCATTTGTTTAATAACTTTGTGTGTAACACATAACTCATCTTGAAACCCAATCTTTCTCCTTGGCCTTCGACCCAACAAGTAGACTTAGAATTTTTAAATTTTCTTTAGTTATCATATTTGAGAACGTTTGTCTTTTATTGGACAATATATTTTCCCACAAATAATTGCCGATAAACGATATTATTGCCAGCATTATTTTAATTCATTATTTGTTTTAATCAAGCACTAATGTAATTGTAGGAGCCAAATAGAGGGCCATACTTGAATTTATGTTTATTTTATTGTTTTTGAGTGATTCATGCGTGTATGTCAGTGTGCACCCTTTGCAGGTGGTGAAAAGTTCCCACGCAGGCCTATAAGGGGCAGGAGCGTGCTGGGCGCGTGATTGGCAGTCGGGCACCAGCATACCGTCTTTGACCTCACCTGTCTGTAGACCTCACCTGTCTGTAGACCTCACCTGTCTGTAGACCTCGGCTTTATATAAGCTACTATTTATTTTGTTTCCCGAGTATTCTGTTCCTTAATTATTGTAAATAAAACAATCTTCAATATCGCTGCTGGATCAGCTTGAATTAGTGGAGGGAAAGCGGGAAAAGGAAGGCTGTGTAAAAGGTGTGAGTCAGACAAGATGCCCGCGCCTCAAGTGGAACAAACATTTGAAACAAAGGGGTTATAGGAACAATCACTTTCAGTGTTTTATGCCACTACAAGTTGTCAAAGACGCGCTGTGAAAGTTGTCAAAGACGCGCTGTGAAATACAGCCGACAGGATTGCGCACCAAACAGGAAGCAAGGCCAACGCGCATGGTGCAGGAGAACAAAGGACTTCTTTCATGAGGTTTGTGATAAACCATCAAACTCATTCATTAAAAGGACTCCATGGTAATATAAAGTGACTTTTTCTGGACATTATCATGCAAGAATTGTTTGTTTTTGGGACTGCAATCACCGCGTAATGATTTTTAAAGTTTGCATTACAAACATTAGGTGACGGGCTTGCGCGCGCGCTCCCGACGGCCCGTGAACGGACATTTAATACCCATAAAAGGAAAAAGATTATTTTTGGAACTTTTTATATTCGCTTGGAAGTGTAAACGTTTTCTGTTTTACCAAGTGAAGGATTTTTGTTGATTAAAAGAGGAAAATGTCAACTAATAATTCAGCCGAAGGATGGGAAATGACGGCGATTGCGCAGGAGACTTCTCGTGTGCGCGCCGCCAGAATAGGCAAAATGTCACACATAACAAGGCGAATGAACATTGTGCGCAATTTGATGGTGGATGCAGAGGCTTTAAAGGAAGTGAAAATAAATATGAGCAAGTTTAATGAGTTCCTAATGGAATTTAAATCTCCACATAAATCATATTCTGAAGGTTTAGAGCCAGATGAGCAAAGGGATGATGACCAAACATGGTATCAGCCTAAAATTGCTCTAATAGATGCCTTTGAAGCTGAGGTGTCCCGATGGATATCAGAACTTGAAAATCCCTCAACGCACACCTGTGCTCCTCCACCTGAGGACATTGCTATATCAAAAGACAGTGATTTAATAACTGGTCAGTTGAAGGACAATTTAGAGGAGGCGGACGGCTTATATAAGCATGAACTAACTGGTCACCCAGGCATAGTGTCAAGAAGGGAGGCATCAGTCAAGTCCTTCAGTTCAGGACGTTCGTCCAATATTTCCTCTTCATCATTGTGGATTAGAGCGGAGGCGGAAAAAGCTGCTTTGACAGCCAGGGCAGCAAGGTTGCAGGAAAAGCATAATATTGAAGAACAGGAGTTAATGTGCAGGAAAAAAAGAGAGGTTTTGGAGTTAAAAACAGAAATAGAGGCGGCTAATGCTAAAATTAACTACTTGAAGGAAGTAGAAGGTTTAGTGGTGCATGTTGCGGGGCAGACAGCACCGGTTATAGGGGCAGCATTTGATCCATCAAGGTGTGGTTCACCTGTGGGAGGCCCAGTGGTTAGGCACAAGGAAGGAGTTCAGATGCAGTTCCCCACTACTCTGTTCGACGCATCTATACCCCAAGTTCCACATGCCAGCCTCCAACCTCAGCAGGCCCCAGTTCAGCATGCCAGCCTCCAACTCCAACCTCAGCAGGCCCCAGTTCAGCATGCCAGCCTCCAACTCCAACCCCAACCTCAACAAGCCACCCCCAGCTCAACGCAGAACAATCAGCTGATCACAATTCTGGAAGCCCAAAATGAACTGACTAAGATTCTTGTGAAACAGCAGCTTCTGTCCACCCTCCCAAAAGGAAGTGTTCCCTTCTTTGATGGAAACATCTTGGAGTACAAGTCATTCATCCATTCCTTTGAACACATGGTGGAAAGTAAAACGGACAATGACAGGGACAGGTTGCAGTTTCTCATACAGTACACAAAGGGCCATGCTCAAAAACTAATCAAAAGTTGTGAATATATGTCACCAGACAGGGGCTACCAGAAAGCCAAACGATTATTAAAAGAGAACTTTGGTCATGACTTTAAAATTGCCTGTGCATACCTAGATAAGGTCCAGACCTGGCCTCAAATTAAAGCAGAGGATTCCAAATTCTTGCAGGAGTACGCCATGTTCCTCAGGAGCTGCTGTAATGCCATGGAGGACACAGACTACATGGACGAACTGGACACAGTGGCCAATATGAGAAACATTGCGTTTAAGTTGCCCTTCAAGCTGAAGGAGAAATGGCGCAACAAAGCCTATGAGCAGCAGGAGGAGCACAACCGCAGGGTGAGTGTTTTAGACCTGGTTAGCTTTATAGAAAAGCAAGCTCGTGTGGCAGCCCATCCAGTCTTTGGAGAGCTAAGGGTACAGGAGCAGTCAGCCATAGGAAAGGCTAACGCTAGACCCTCTGTAAAGCCGCAACACTCAAAGTCAGCTGGTAGTAGTTTTGCCACGAGAATTGCTATTAGCCCAATGGAATCCAAGCCAGAGTCTGAGTCAGAACCCATTTGTCCACTTTGTAAAAACAAACACCCATTAGAGTTGTGTAGACTGTTCATTAAAAAGAAGCACAGAGACAAGCTCAGTTTCCTAAAGAGCCAAGGCATGTGCTTTGCCTGTCTTTTAATAGGGCACATAAGTTCTGTTTGTCCAAGTCGTCAGACATGTCGACTGTGTAAAAAATCTCACCCAAGTGTCTTACATTATGATAGAAAAGACAAGGTATCGAAAGAGGTAGAAAAGCCCTCTAGAAATGTAAGTAGCGCAGGAGCAGAGCTTTGTGCCCATATAGGGGCCGGGGACCAAGAGAGTGTTCTGTCCATTGTCCCAGTCAAAGTTAAGGCCGGGAAGGGCAGCCAGGTCCTATCAGTTTATGCTCTCCTTGACCCTGGATCCTGCGCTAGTTTCTGTTCTGAACAGCTTATGTCCCAGTTAAACATAAAAGGAGTAAAGACCCATATCCTACTAAGGACTATGAATCAGAAAAAGTCTGTCCCAACTCACATGGTAGCTGGGCTGGAAGTGTCTGCACTGGACAACAATCATTTCCTACCTCTTCCTGTTGTCTTCACACAGAAAGAAATGCCAGTCTCCACAAGCAGCATCCCCAAACAGGAAGACATAGCACCATGGCCATATTTAGGCAACGTTATACTCCCGAGCATCAGTTCAAAGGTGGAGCTGTTAATAGGCACAAATGCTCCAAAACTGTTAGAACCATGTGAGGTTATAAATAGCCATGGTGGAGGTCCATATGCAGTGAGAACATTATTGGGATGGGTGGTTAATGGGCCATTTAGAGGTGGGAATAGTGAGGCACTGAGTGCAACTGTTAACACAATATCAGTTGCAAATCTGGAGGAGCTTTCGATTTCCCAGTATAACCTGGAGTTCAGTGAGGTAGTGTCAGAAGAGAAGACTGAGCTATCAGTAGAAGAAAAACAGTTTTTAGAGATAGCCAATGAGGCAGTCCTACAGGACGGACACTACAGCCTGAAATTACCCTTCAGAAAACCCACGGTCAACCTACCCAACAACCGCCCAAGTGCCAAACAGCGCCTCCACAGCCCGAAAAGAAAAAGGAAAAAGAAACTCCTCTCAGGTCAAACTACGACCCGTTCACACAGTTACAATGTGAACAAGGAACTTAAAAATTTCAGGACCACACTTGGTGGACAGAACACCATCTTTTGCGAGGCAGAGGCAAACCTCTCCACAGTCTCCCCAGATCCACAGGACTTAGAGCCGCTGACCCCAAACCACATTCTCCTTCTAAAAACTCAACCCATCATTCCCCCGGGCACCTTCGAGAAAAATGACCTCTACATCAGGCGCCGCTGGAATCAGGTTCAGTACATGACTGACCTTTTCTGGCACAGATGGACAAGGGAGTACTTGGCGTTTTTGCAGGAAAGACTGAAATGGACCCAAGTGAGGAACAAGCTGCAGCCAGAAGATGTGGTCCTGGTGGTCGACCCCACAGCCCCAAGGGGCTCCTGGCCATTGGGCAGAGTACTGGAGACTCGGCCAGATGGAGGAGGCCTGGTCCGGTCAGTCAAGCTCCAAACAAAGACTTCAGTCATCGAAAGGCCTATCACCAAGCTGTGCCGCATCCTGGAGGCTGAGGGCTGACGGGTCAGTCATGGAGACCAGACCACGAGAGAGCCAAAGGGACGTAATGTATATACTTTATTTTCTCTCAAGACTTTGCCTTTTGTTTGTTTATTATGGAATAGGCTCCTTTTTTGCATTAAATTAATGAATGTGATTGAGTCTGTAAAGATCAATAAGGGGCCGGTGTGTAGGAGCCAAATAGAGGGCCATACTTGAATTTATGTTTATTTTATTGTTTTTGAGTGATTCATGCGTGTATGTCAGTGTGCACCCTTTGCAGGTGGTGAAAAGTTCCCACGCAGGCCTATAAGGGGCAGGAGCGCGCTGGGCGCGTGATTGGCAGTCGGGCACCAGCATACCGTCTTTGACCTCACCTGTCTGTAGACCTCACCTGTCTGTAGACCTCGGCTTTATATAAGCTACTATTTATTTTGTTTCCCGAGTATTCTGTTCCTTAATTATTGTAAATAAAACAATCTTCAATATCGCTGCTGGATCAGCTTGAATTAGTGGAGGGAAAGCGGGAAAAGGAAGAATACGTGACAAGGAAGGCTGTGTAAAAGGTGTGAGTCAGACAAGATGCCCGCGCCTCAAGTGGAACAAACATTTGAAACAAAGGGGTTATAGGAACAATCACTTTCAGTGTTTTATGCCACTACAGTAATCATAATATATAATAGTAAAGGGCAAGTAACCTTTTCAAAGCCAAATAAACCTTAGTTTTCTTCACCATTGCAATTGGAAGGTGAAGAACTTTTAATTATTCTAAATAAGTAAACAAACAATACATATAAAACTGACTCTCCATCACTGATACCAAAATCTGCACTTCAATAAATATTGGACATCTTGAAATGCATTTTTTTCCGCTGGTGGAAAAACTATTGAGTGACTTTCTGGTTGCTATCACTTTCAAACAAATTGGTAGTACTGGCCTGTACACGCCGTGTGGATTGGTTCATCTTGCTATTTGGTTTGAAGCCAAAACATTCACACACGTAGATATCGGGCATTGCAATCATCTTTTTTCCTCCCAATTTCTGTTACCTTGTGGTGCTTCTCACGAGTAATTTCCAATTTCTCGCAGAGATCGATAACTATTGTCTAAGTCTAGCAGAGCCCTGTTGATGCACGCTGGGTGTGTATGCCAGCAGCTCCGCCTCCACCCAATGAGACTAAGGCAGTGGATGACTGAGAAGAGGATTCACTCACTTCATTTAATTCTGCTAGTGAATAAACGTAATCAGTTGCTGAGAGTGATGCAGAGAGTGAACCCTTTTGCAGTCTGTTTAAAAATCGACAGAAGATAAGCACGTGCAGATTTGGCAATTTATCGATGCGGGCAAAATTAACAAGTTTACTTTAATTTTTTGTTAATTAATTGATTTATTGATTAGCGGACCAGGCCTGTCTTTTGCTGGTTTTCCAAGTAATATTATAATTTGGTTTTGTATCGTAGGAAAGCTGTCACATTTTCCAAAGAGCAAAATTCTTTCTTACTGATTATTTTTTTGAGGTAGGCTGGCCTGGAGCTGCTTGGCAGGTGGATGCAGACAAAGTACACGGGCACGCCAGACAGTGCCACGGCAATCCCCACCAAGGAGTTGATGGTGTCGCTGTATAGCGGCACTACCACCAGGAAGAGGGTGCATGAACAGTAAACGAATGGGAAGAACAGGGACAGCTGCAGAGACACACAAAGACAAGCAGTTTAAGTATTCTGAGTCTGACTGGAGCAATCCTGTCAGCAAATGTGCACAACTACCTTTACGGGTCTGGGCAAGTTGGGGTACTTAAAGCGGAGGTAGATCTGGCTGACGATTGACAGGCCAATAAAGAGCCAGTAGTTAAAGCTGAAGTAGTTGATCAGACGGAGCACATCCGGCACGGTCAGGTACACTAGAGACATGGCACCCTGCAGAAGGAAAATACATACAGTAAAAAGATGACTAAGTGGACTTAAACACGTTAAATATTTATACTTAAACACGTTAAATATTTAAACTAAATATCCAAAGCCTAGGGATAGGTTGATTGGCAACAGTAAAGTGGTCCCAGTGTGCGAATGTGAGTGTGAGTGCTGTCTGTCTATCTGTGTTGGCCCTGCAATGAGATGGCGACTTGTCCAGGGTGTACCCCCACTTCCGCCTGTGTGCAGCTGAGATAGGCTCCAGCACCCCCCGTAATTTCGAACAGGACAAGCGATACAAAATGGATGGATGGATGGATGAGAATTCAATAACATTCTAATGAAAAGTTATGTTCTGTGTGATATCATTTCATGCCAATCCACTAGATGGCAATCATGTGCATTACCAAGTGAGTTACCAATGGGAAGACAAAAGACAAAAAAACCCTTTATGTCAACAACAAAAGCAACTCAGGGAAATCAAAATATAACTTCTCGCTTCACTTTTGGTAAAATAAAAACATGAAGATACCAACATTAAACAGGAGGGCAGGGATGGGAGTGTAGCGCTCAATGTGGATCATGGACAGGGCGTTGGGGAGGTGGCCTTCTCGAGAACCAACAAAATACAATCTATAAGAGAAGACAAGACTGTGTGATCATTGCTTGGCGAAAATAAACCACAGTCTTTAAAAGCCATTTGAAAATGTGCATATGACCTGGAGGCAGAGATGATGGAGGAGTTGAGACTGCCGTAGCAGGAGATGGCCACAGACAGCGGGATCAGCCAGCGGCCCCAGCCCAGAACTCTGTCTGCAAAAGTCTAAGAGGGAAATTCAGCAGTGAGCAAATACTGTGGTCATATGCAACTATGCTAATACTGTGTCCAAATGAAGTTCAAAGCAGGGATGTTAATAAGCCAGTATAGGCCTTGGGAAAACAATTATCAAATACCGGCGACAAGGGGTTGAGTAAGAGTCTTCCTCCCTGCTGAACAAATCACATTATCTGAACTCCTGGACGGCGCTAACCTCTTTAGCCAAATGACTTTCCGCTCATGACCCTCGCCATCAAACCAGATGCCAGACAAAAGAAGGCTGACGAAGTCTTGTGCCAATTTGTTTTCCCGTAAATACTCCAATAATGCCTGTATTTATTTTACCGCTGAGTCTCCAACAGTCGTCGGGTACGTACCTCACCAAAGCAAAACATCTTTAATTGGCCCCAGATGAAAAAACACTGACATCAACAACTACGGCTTGAAGCAACCTGAATGAATGAATCCTGATGATGTTTTGTCAGTAGCTGCATAGGAAGTATGATGAGTGGTCAGTATACAGCAGCTTTATTTACAGAAGCTCTCAATGCGAATCAAAATGTTGCTACTCAGCTGTTGATGTGAAAGTCATGTGTGTTACGCTTTCTGATGGCTCCAAGCAAGCGCATGCTAGGTTAGCTTATAACAACATTGGTTCAGTTGTTGCTTTATTGTGTGGTACACTTGTTAATGAATTACCATTTTGGTCTAAGAAGACCACATTCTCCCGCACTATAAACCATGAATAAAGTTAGAATTTGTGCTTGTTATACATTGTGACATACAACAGTCCTCAATAATTGCTACTAAGCGCCTGCTTTCAATTGCCTTAGGCAAATAACGACCCGCCTACAATTATAATGCTTTTTGCATTTTGTTTCTAATATTTTTCCCGCAAGTTGACATTTCACTGGTTCCTCCCCTTTAACCATAAAAATAAAAACACAATAAACTAGGAATGGGTACCGAATTCTGTAAATTTTTGTCATCGAACCAAACACTGATGATTAGTATTAACGATTTTACAGGGCGATTTCAGCAACTCCAAATATGTGAATGAAAACTACAATAAGATGGACGTTACAATCAAACAGCTGGTGCGTATAAATACAATTTGTACAGCATGAACACTTTTTAGGGAACAAAAAAAAACATTGTAAACTAGGGCTTAGCGTTTTGTCAAAAAATAATCCTGATTAATTTTTTCATATCATTATAGGCAGATTGTCCATTGAAGGATAATACAGAGTACCGTTGCATCTCTACTGTTTACAACTGCTGTATTTTGTAACAGACATTTCCACCATGCTTGAGCAAGGTAATATATGCTAACAGCTGACAACTCTCATTTTGTTCACATTTATGATTGTGTTTACAAGAGGTGCACCTGTAAAGGTAACGCAGGGTACGTCCGTACCTCGGTTTTAGGGCCACAGTTTTGCTACTTTTTCATTATATTTTGTGGTAGTAAAGAAAACAATTTTTTTCCCTCTTAGAGTTATTTAGTTTTTTACTTGTCATCACAAACTTCATTCTGCAGTAAAAAAAACTGGAACTTCTCCGAGGCCCACCAGCTCGGGATCCCTGCGCCTCCGGGGAGGTGATATAGCTTATGTAGCCGAGGATCGGACCGCCGAGTGCTCTGCCTTTGGCAGCCAACCAGCTAACACTGCACCCAACCTCTATAGCCCCTCCCATGAGTGGTAAACCCAGTGGAGGGGGAACCCACGTTGCCTCTGCGGGCTGTGCAGGGTTATCCACAAACATTGAAAAATGTTTTGAACAAAAGGTGTCTGCAGAGTGTTTTAGTACACGTTATATCAGAGAAGTTGAATCAGAGCAAACACCGAAACAAAAAGTCGGATTCAAAAATATTTAGATAGAAAATTTATTTTTTTCTGATTAAATTAGAAGGTGTGTTTGTTCTCCCAGTGGGGACCAATAGCCTACAGTAGTTCAGTCACAAAGACATTATGTGCCAGCCTGCGAGTCCACATTCAGGGCAGTCTTACTGGTGAGCTGCAGCAGTCGATGAGAATAAAGTCTGTCACTGAAGTTGCTGCGCCTTTTCAATGTTGTGTTTCAATTTCTATTATATTTCTAGTGTTAGCCATATTTCCTTATATTATGCTTATGTACTCCACTTCCAGCTATGTAAGGAAGACAAAGCACAACACCGATTGGGGAGGCGTAGCTCGGCTGATAGAGCGGCCGTGCCAACCACTTGAGGGTTTCAGGTTCGATCCCAGTGGCACCTACACTGGTTTAAATGTGACTTAGATATTGGGTTTCATAATGTAAAGTGCTTTGAGTCACTAGAGAAAAGCGCTATATAAATATAAATCACTTCTCTGATTGAACATTTATTACGTCGTAACGAGCCTGTCTTTCACAAAGGAGGATAGGGATGGTCGTGCACACACATAGTTACATATTCACACATACACGCGCACATTCACACACAGGACAACAGTCAATAAGGCGGATTGTTCCGTATAGGACTATACAGAGCACGGTTGCATCCCTACTGTTTACTACTGCGGGTGGCGACTTGTCCAGGGTGTTACCCGCCTTCCGCCCGAGTTCTGCTGGGATAGACTCCAGCACCCCCGCGACTCCGAGAGGGACAAGCAGTAGAACAAGGATGGACGGATTGTATCTTTTAACAGACATTTCCACCATATTTGATTGAGGTAATACATTCTAACAGCTGATCACCGTGATCGAACTAAAATTAATCACGATTATCGATCACAATCATAAAATCACCCAGCCCTACCATAAACTAAACACTACTGTCTTAGGGTTGGAACTGTAATTGCAACTTAAAAAAGTCATACTCGCAAATGAAAGTCAGAAATGTGACGATGAAAGAAGATGTAACAACTGGCCAGCAGTTATCATAATCAGCTCATTCTTAAATGTTGCAATACAAAAATAAATGTTAATAACAAAATCAATATTTAATAACACACACTAAAGTACCAATTATAAAGATTCCCTGGTACCAGGAATTGGTACAGTATCAGTTTAAATGTGAACCGTACCCATCCCTACAGTTAACTGAGTAACTTTGTATTGGGAGGTGTATAGAGCACTCACCACTGCAACAGCTTCACTGGTGAGCACCATGTCTGCATCCATAACGACGTAGTAGGAGATGTTGGTCAAGATGTAGATGACGGTGACAAGAGGCATGGAAATAGCGATGGACAGAGGCAGATTCCTGCAGAATGAAATAGAATGGGAGACTTGTTTAATGATTAAGTGTAATTTCTTATCTTCAAAGAGCGGATATGGAGCGTCTTGGCACCTTTTTGGATTCTTGATCTCCTCAGTGATGTAGTTGAGCGTGTCCCAGCCAGAGTAAGAGTACAGTGCCGAGTATAGAGCCAAAGCCATGTCGCCTGGGTTCATCTTGGAGTTTCTGAACGAGTCCTCAAAGTTTTGATCAAAACCTTTCGTTGTCAACAAAACAGGACATTTGTCACCGGCAGAGATTCATTGCACGAATGGCAGCTTTATTATGTGGGCTCCTACAGCAGCCAAGTACCTTGTGCTAGCTTGACAAGGCCGGTGACAATGATGACAATAAGAGCCAGGACTTTGGCCACGGTGGAGATGACCTGAAGAATGGCTCCCCATTTCACCTTCATACAGTTTACAAACGTCAGCAGACCTGAGTGAGGGAGTGTCGCTCATTAGCATCAAGAGTGGTGGCTGTGACTAAATCCAGGCATATAATTTGTGTATAAAATACATAGTTTGCATACTTTCTAAATTAAACCTAAAATGCAGCACATCCTAATAGCAACACATTTTGCAGATGAGTTGACTGACAACTTAGACTCTCTTATTAAAACAGGGATAGTACATTCCAATGAACACGTACAGGAATTAGTAAATCAAATAAGTTTGCTTTACCACGACTAAATACTGTAAAGTTTGTGGTGTTCTATTTATTTTAGCGTGTAATAACATGTGTCCTCAAGTGTCATCAAGTATGTCACCAGAGGCTTTATTAGCTCTTGAAACGCGACTATTGAATTAAATTACTCAAGTGGTTGACAGCACAGGTGCAAAATGACTGAAGCAGACGCAGAGTGCAAATTAAACAATCCCAGAAAATACCATATTTAAAAAACTTTAAATATGTGTCAAACTGTCAAATGTCTTACAAGTGTGTATTGGTGTTGTGTTAACCTTAATGCTGGAATTTAAACAGTTTTAAAGTGCTTTTAGTAAGCCCTGCTTAGGAACGTGCCGTTGTGTGTCTCTCTGTAACTTTAATGCTTATCAATGTGCAGTGTTTGTCTTGAAGAAGCGCTTCTTTACATATACAATATAATGCCGCATGCGCCATAATATATGCCATATATTGCAACAATGTACAATTAAGGAGTGGGTCAGGAGTAGACTTTAGCAACGTTAACATATCTATGTGAGCTAAAGTGCTAATATTACACTTATATTATAACAGCAGCATCATACTAGGTTAGCTTATTCGCTAGGGGAATGGTCCTACAGTGTGTGAGTCTACAGAAGAGCAGAAGAGAAGACAACTCTAGGACTGCCTTCTCCTGCCTGTGCAGTACAACCAACAAGCCTTAACGCCAGGCCAGAAAGTGTGTGAATTGTGAAATATGACCAGTGGGGATGTAACGGTAATGTAAATACAGCAGTATTGCAGTTTAAAAGTGCGATTATAGATTTTCTGTTTACGAGTTTCATGAGGATGACTGGAGTGGTGTTGTTGTTTATTCTATTCAGTGGGATGCATGTTTCGATTGTGTTAATGTCAATATCAATTTCCCTTGATTACAGAAAGTTGACCACTTGCTCTTCTGCTGAGACAATATCCATTTCATCTGGTTCACCTCCATTATTCACAGCTTTCACAATGGATTTAGGTTTAATTTGGTGACACAGATACAATTCATTTGTTTATCCTGATCCATTTCAACAATGACATTCCTCTCCATATTGTTGTCTCGTTTGCAATAACTTCTTCTTGAAGAGTCTTCATTTCTTAGTGCATTTCCTGGAAGTCCATATGTTGTTATTCTAACTTTGCAGACTTTCTTTATTTTCCTGCAGACTTCTCAGATCTTTTTTGTATTCAGTTGTTGCTTTTCTCTGATCTTATTTAAGTTCTCTTATTGCTCTTTCCAGAGCTACTTTCTATGTCATGGACAAGCGGTAGAAAATGGATGGATGTAGGGCTGGGCGATATGGCCTTTTTTTTAATATCTCAATATTTTTAGACCCTACCACAATATACGATATATATCTCGATATTTTGCCTTAGCCTTGAATAAACACTTGATGCATATAATCCTAGCAGTATGATGATTCTATGTGTCTACATTAAAATATTATTGTTCATACTGCATTAATATATGCTAATTTTAAACTTTCATGCAGAGAGGGAAATCACAACTGAGTCCATTTACCAAAACAGTATTTATTTAACAGTTAAGCAGTGGCATAACCATTCATGTTATTTCAAAACAGAAAGTGCAAGATTGTCAGAGACATTTTAAAACAAGCTATTCGTGCACTATTAATAATAATGATACATTTTATTTATAAGGCGCCTTTCTGGGCACTCAAGGACACCGTACAATATCAAAACAATAAAATCAAATTGGATAAAAACAACAATAATAACAACAAAGATAGATAAGATAAGATAATTACAAATAATAAGCAGTCTGGAATAAGTGTGTTTTGAGTCTTGACTTGAAGAGAGATATTGAGTTCAAGTTGCAAAGGTCTGGTGGCAAAGAGTTCCAAAGATGTGGGGCAGAGCGGCTGAAAGCTCAGGCACCCATGGTGGACAGTTTAAATAAGGGGACACTGAGATGGATGGATGAAGAGGGTCTTAGGGAACGTGAGGGCGTGGCGGCATGGATCAGGTCAGAGAGATATGATGGAGAGAGGTTATGGATGGCTTTGAAAGTGAGGAGAATTATTTTAAAGTGAATACGATGTTTGATGAGTAGCCAGTGGAGTTGCTGCAGAACAGGGGTGATGTGCTGGATTGAAGGGGTTCTGGTGATTATCCGGGTTGCAGAGTTCTGGAGAAACTGAAGTTTGTGAAGTGAATTGTGAGGGAGACCAAACAGAAGAGAGTTGCAATAGTCCAGGCGAGAGGTGACCAGGCTATGGACTAATAGGGCAGCACTATGTGGGATAAGGGATGGGAAAAGACGATTAATGTTCCGTAGATGAAAGTAAACAGACCGGGGAATGCTGTTTATGTGGGCTTGAAAGGAGAGTGTGCTGTCAAGGATGACACCCAGACTCTTGACTTGGGAGAAGGGGGAGACAGAGGAATTGCCGAGAGTAACGGACAAGCTGTTGGTTTTGGCGAGTATGGTTTTTGTACCTACAAGAAGGATTTCAGTTTTATTACTATTAAGTTGAAGGAAATTGGATGAGAACCACTGCTTGAGTTCACTGAGGCAGTCAGTAAGGGAGGAAGGAGGAAGAGAGGCAGTTTGTTTGGTTGAAATGTAGAGCTGGGTGTCATCCACGTAACATGTAATTTAAATTTATGGAAAATATTGCCAAGGGGAAGAATGTAAATGATGAAACTGGGGTTGAGGAGAAGAAGAAGGAAATTGTTGGTGAATCTGGGTGATTTTGGAAATAAAAAAATGCATAAGGGAACAACAAAAAGTGAAGTGAATTATATTTATATAGCGCTTTTTCTCAAGTGGCTCAAAGCGCTTTACATAGTGAAACCCAATATCTAAGTTACATTTAAACCAGTGTGGGTGGCACTGGGAGCAGGTGGGTAAAGTGTCTTGCCCAAGGATACAACGGCAGTAACTAGGATGGCACAAGCGGGAATCGAACCTGCAACCCTCAAGTTGCTGGCACGGCCACTCTACCAACCGAGCTATGCCGCCCCACAAAAAGAAGTTCAGGCCATATGAGAGGGAAGTGAGGGCGGAGGATTTGAAATTTTGCCAAGAATAGAAAAAAGTGTCTTGGAGTTGCTTTCATTAGAACTGATTAAAGTTGTGTAGTACGATGATTTGATGTTGTTTAGGCAGTCTTTGTAATGTTGAAGGTGTTGGATGTACATGTCCTTGTGTACAGTGGGACCAGTTTTTTGTAAAGACGTTCAAGTTGGCGTCTCTTTGTTTTTAACTTGTGGAGTGTGGGAGTAAACCAGGGTGCAGAGTTGGTGAAAGAGACGCTTCTGATTTTTTCCGGAGTCAGCATGTCCAATAGAAGATCAAGATTATTGTTGTAGTAGGCGACCAGTTCATCGGGAGAGGAAAGAGGGTTGTCAATGGCGGTGGAAAGAGTGTCAGAGTTGATGTCCTTGATTTTGCAAAACAGATAATGCGGGGAAAGGTAATTGTAGAAAAACTTAATTTGATAGTAAAAGATACTAGCAGGAGATCGGAAAAAGGTAGTGAATTGGAAGTGGCATTAACAACATTTACACCAGAACAGCAAACCAGATCAAGTGTGTGTCCTTTACAGTGGGTAGGGAAGTTGATGTACTGCTGCAGACCAACGCTTTGAAGACAGGATGAAAAGTCACTGGTGATTGTACTGTTGGTGCTGTCCATGTGAAAATTAAAATCCCCCAGCAGTACAATATTAGGGTAAAGTGAAGAGAGATGAGCAATAAAAGCAGAAAAATCACTAATAAAATTGTTTTATTTTATTTTGGTGGTCGGTAGACAACAGCAATGGTTGTGTGAGTAGGTCCAAAAAGCTGCAAAACTGTGCTTTCAAAGGAGGAGAAGGCAGTAGAGGCAACCGGCGAGATTTTCCACTTTTCGCGATAGATCATAGCGAGACCTCCTCCACGACCAGTGGCGCGAGGTTTGGAAGTGTAAACAAACCCGGGAGCAGTCGCGCTATTAAGGTCTGTGTAATCATTGAGGCGTTGCCATGTTTCTGTTAGGCAGATGAAGTCCAGTTTATGGTCAGCCAGGAGATCCTAGACGAGATGTCCTTTACTCGTGAGTGAGCGGATGTTAAGAAGACCGAAGTTTGCGTGAGCGCTGTCATTTTGATGTTTTGGGTTAGCCGACCTAGCTAGGCCGGCTAACACTTTGCGATCAACTCCCCGGCCATTGTTCCGTGACGGGCGACGAGTTTTGGACCAAATTGATTTTATTGGTGTGTTGTCACTGAGGTGGTGATTTCTGCGGGACCCACGGTGGATGAATCTTCGGTTAGGCTGGTAGGCTATGTCCGGATGGAGGTGAAGCGTCACTGGCTGGTGACGAAACAGCACAGAATGGAGTCGCAGGAGGTCGGCAGCAGAATATTGGAGGAGAGCAGTCACCGTAAGGGGACGTGGGTAAAAAAAATCCAAATCAGCGGGATCCAAACATTTGATCCGGTCATCCACATTGTGGCGGCAAACAAGAAGTGGCCTTGTTCGCCAAACTCCGATGACCAGTGGGTGAGGAATTTCTCAGATTACCATGACAAGACAATCAGTTAAAAGTGCAGTAAAAGTTAACATGTGCCAGTGCTTATTGATTCAAAAAAGGAACTTCAAAAGCACTGGAAACAACTTAAGCAAGACATAGTAGCAGCAGCAGCACGCGCAAGCTTTCACTAGACCGGAACTTTTGTGCATGATGTCACTAAAATGACATATCAAAACAACACTAAATTAAAGTGCACTTTTTGTACAGAATGCCACTACAGTGGTTTAAAACAAATAAAGTGCACCTTTGTGCATGATGTCACACAAGATATTTCAATAACTATTAAATAAAAATGCGCAGCATAATAGGAACTCAAATCGCTACACTGCAAAAACTGAAATCTAAGTAAGATGAAATATCTCAAATAAGGGTGATATTTGCTTATTTTCTGTCAGGTAAGATAATTCTTCTCACTAAGCATATTTTATGTTAGTCTTTTACTTGTTTTAAGGGTTTTGCTCCTAAATGATCTCAGTAAGATACTACAGCTTGTTTCCGGCATTTTATGACCTATTTTGAGTAAAATATGCTTGAAACTATTTTTGTCCAAGTGTCCAAAACACACCCAGCAATGTTGCACAGGAAGGCGGGGAAGAAGAGGGGTAAAAGGCGGCCAAAATTTTCAAAAGTCCCAATTGTGTCCTGAATACCTCCACGGTTCCAGTCCCACGAGTCCCGCCGCCGGCCACACAAGTCCTGGGATACAAAAAATGTCCAAAACGCACCCAGCAAAGTCCCACGGGAAGTAGGGGGGAAAAAATGAGAAAAGTCGGCAAAAGTCCCCCAAGATTTTGTAAATACCTACCCAGGTTCGAGTTTGAGTTTGAGTGCACACTCGAACCCGGGTGGGACTTTTGAACATTTCCCCGACTTTTCTCACTTTCCTCCCCACCTTCCCGTGGGACTTTGCTGGGCGCGTTTTGGACATTTTGGGCATCCCGGCTGGCGGCGGAACTTGTGGGACTCGAACCTGTGTAGGTATTTTGAACATTTTTGGGACTTTTGCTGACTTTTCCAACTTTCATTCCCTCTCCCCATGGGACTTGGCTGGGTGTGTTATGGACATTTTGGGCATCCTGGGACTTGCCCGGCCGTACATAAGATTTTATTTTAGAGTGTTTTACTAGTTTTAAGTGTTTACGTCCTAAATGATCTCAGTAATATATTACAGCTTGTAGCTGAAATTTGATGACCTATATTGAGTAAAACATGCTTGAAACGAGAATATCAAATGTTGCAAAGCTGTGTCATCAACATTTACAAGTATGAAACTAGTTTTTAAAGTAAGAATTTCTTGTTTTAAGAATGTAAAACAAAATCATGACTTTGACACAATTGTTTCTCATATTAAAACAGATGACAGCCAAATAGACTTTGCCGTTTTTATTTTAATGAAACAATAGAAAATTTGTACTCGTATACTGTAGTAGTACACTTGTTATTAGTGAGAATATACTTAATTTGAGGTATTTTTGGGTTGATTGAAGTTAGCTAATTTGACTTGTTTTGGAAAGTCTTGACAAGCCAAATTTTCTTGTTCTATTGGCAGATAATTTTGCTTAGTTCAAGTAAAATACCCCTCATTTTTGTATTTTTTTTTCTTGCTTTTGAACACTGACTTTTTGCAGTGTATGTGGTAGGTTAATGCCGACGTTATCTCATGTTGTTCACTATTTTTTTTCATACGGTGTTGATGTGATTTTGTTGGTGTGGCAATGAATGGAGAAGTTGAAGCACTCTTCATTCTCCAGCAGGTGACTTTTCAAATGATGCTACATATTAGCAGTAATGCTACTTTTTGTAGCAACGCTTTTGTCCCATACTTGACAAATTACTGTCGTCTGTTCGACATATTCCCAATTGAAGCCAAACCACCGCCAGACGATGGACCCCGTGCTGTTTTTCTTGGGAATGAATTCTTTCTACATTTGTTACCAGATTTGCACTTTCTTTCTATTACCGCTCGCACCACAGCTAACGTTACCTGTGCTGCTATTTCTCTGCTCCGCAAGGGCGTTTACATATTTGACGTGCGTAAGAAGGTGCACTTGCTGTCTGTGAGAAGGACAGACAAGAAAGAGTGGGAAGAGCATGCAGTGTAATGCCAGCAGCTAAAAGCAACCGCGTGAGAACATATAATCGAATATCAAGATATAGTCATTTTCTATGTCGCACAGAGACAAACCCGCGATATATCGAGTATATCGCCCAGCCCTAGATGGATGCATTGATCACGTCTTGGTTCCCATTATGTCCTGTGTCCAACATCAAATCTTGCTCCCCCTAGAGTCCCGTGTCCAGAGAAGATTCTGGTATTTGAGTTTTCCTTTTTGACATCGCGGTAGGTGGCTGACATCAGTGCCTCTTGTATCAGCTCTCTAACGGCAATTGCTTCTTTAGCGACTTGCGGCACTCTAACTTTTTTTAACAACAATTTTGTACCTTGCGCTGTTCAGAGATCAATTTGAGGTGTCAGCCTGGCAACTTATATCACTCTGTGTCGTTGGAATCCCATTAAAACAGCTACAAACTCGCAGTAGCTAATGGTTCCCAGTCAAGCACTTTGAATTGCGGTAAAGCGCCATTGGCTTGAGGCTAACGGCTCTTTCAACACGCCTTTTTTCAGCGTATCAGTGCCTCTCAACGGACCAAAATCAGTTCGAAAATGCCAGGTAACTCAATTGTGGCTGTGATCACAAATCAGTGGTCAAAAATCCCGGTAGCAAAAGCGTAGCCTTTGCGTCCTCTCCCATTGACAGGAAGTGAAGTTTTCTGTTGTTAATTCAATCTAAAGAGTTGGTTTCACTTTATTCATATACAAACCCTGTTTCCATATGAGTTGGGAATTGTGTTAGATGTAAATATAAACGGAATACAATGATTTAAAAATACTTTTTAACCCATATTCAATTGAATGCACTAAAAAGACAACATATTTGATGTTCAAACTTATAAACTTTATTTTTTTTGGGAAATAATAATTAACTTAGAATTTCATGGCTGCAACACGTGCCAAAGTAGTTGGGATAGGACATGTTCACCACTGTATTACATCACCTTTTCTTTTAACAACACTCAATAAACGTTTGGGAACTGAGGAAACTAATTGTTGAAGCTTTGAAAGTGGACTTCTTTCCCATTTTTGTTTTATGTAGAGCGTCAGTCGTTCAACAGTCCGGGGTCTCCGCTGTCGTATTTTACGCCTCATAATGGGCCACACATTTTCAATGGGAGACAGGTCTGGACTGCAGGCGGGCCAAGAAAGTATCCACACTCTTTTTTTACGAAGCCACGCTGTTCTAACACTTGTCTTGCTGAAATAAACAGGGGCGTCCATGATAACGTTGTTTGGATGACAACATATGTTGCTCCAAAAGCTGTACGTACCTTTCAGCATTAATGTTGCCTTCACAGATGTGTAAGTTACCCATGCCTTAGGCACTAATACACCCCCATACCATCACAGATGCTGGCTTTTGAACTTTGCGCTTATAACAATCCCAATTGGTATTTTCCTCTTTTTTCTGGAGGACACCACGTCCTCTGTTTCCAAATATAATTTGAAATGTGGATTCGTCAGACCACAGAACACCTTTCCACTTTGCATCAGTCCATCTTAGGTGAGCTCGGCCCCAGCTAAGCCGGCGGTGTTTCAGGATATTGTTGATAAATGGGTTTGGCTTTGCATAGTAGAGTTTTAACTTGCACTTACAGATGTAGCAACCAACTGTAGTTACTGACAGTGGTTTTACGAAGTGTTCCTGAGCCCACGTGGTGATATCCTTTACACAGTGATGTCGGTTTTTGATGCAGTACTGCCTGAGGGATCAAAAGCCCGTAATATCATCGCTTGCGTGCAGTGATTTCTCCAGATTCTCTGAACTTTTTGATGATTTTACGGACCGTAGATCAGTGGTCCCCAATCACTCGATTGGTACCGGGCCGCAGAACAATTTTCAAATAATTTTTTAAAATGTTTTTATTTTGAAAAAAACATAAAATAATAATAATATTTTTTTATTAAATCAACATAAAAAACACAAGATACACTTACAATTAGTGCACCAACCCAAAAAAACTCCCTTTTTCATGACAAAAACCTCTCTTTTTCATGAAAAAAAAAAAAAAAAAAAAAAAAGAATCTCAGCTGCATTCGGGCGGTAGGCAGGGTACAAGTCGCCACCTCATCGCAGGGCCAACACAGACACACAGAAAACATTCACACGCTAGGACCAATTTAGTGATGCCAATCAGCCTATCCCCAGGTGTATGTCTTTGGAAGTGGGAGGAAGCCGGAGTATCCGGAGGGAACCTACGCAGTCACAAGGAGAACATGCAAACTCCACACAGTGAAGTGAATTGTGAAGTGAATTATATCTCTGAGTCACTAGAAAAAAAGCTTTTCTCTAGTGACTCAAAGCACTTTTACATAGTGAAACCAAATATCCAAGTTACATTTAAACCAGTGTGGGTGGCACTGGGAGCATGTGTGTAAAGTGTCTTGCCCAAGGAAACAACAGCAGTGACTAGGATGGTGGAAGCGGGAATCGAACCTGCAACCCTCAAATTGCTGGCACGGCCACTCGACCAACCAAGCTATACCGCCCCACTTCAGAGAAAGATCCCGCAGGATTGAACCCAGGACCTTCGTATTGTGAGACAGACGCACTAACCCCTCTGCCATTGTCCAGTATTTTATAATTTCACAGTAAAACTTGTTTTTTGTTTTTTTTTTGTTAAAAAAAGTTACTGAATCAATTTCAATTCAGTGAATTGGTTTGAAATAGTTCTAACAAAAAAAAAAAAAAAAAAGATGGTTCCTGAATTGTATCGGCAACCACAACCTCGATACATCCCCACATTCAATCATAGAATAAAATTAGTAATTATTGAAGAGGAACGACGTGCGTTGAAGGCCGCACTGCTGTTCCTAGATGGCGACAGGCGTTGACAGTTGGTCAACACGCTGCTCTACTTGCCTTCTTAGAGACTAGCAATTTGCTTAATAAGAGTCTGAAGACACTTTTCTGTTGAGCAAACATTTCTGGTCGGTGTTCAGGTGCGACGTGCTTCCCATTGGAATTCATTCATCTCTGCATGTGTATGAATCAGCATTGTAACACTAAATTAGGGCTGGGCGATATATCGATACACGCGATATATCGCGGGTTTGTCTCTGTGCGATATAGAAAATGACTATATCGTAATATTCGGGTATACGTTCTAACGCAGTTGCTTTAAGCTGCGGGCATTACACTACAGGCTTTCCCATTCCTTGTGTCTTCTTCTCACAGACAGCGAGCGCACATTCTAACACATGTCACATACTGTCACGTCATACGTCACATACGTATACGCCCTCGCCCTGCAGAGAGGTAGCAGCATGGCTAACGTTAGCTGTGATGCTAGCGAAGTGTTGCGAGGGATAATACGAGAGAAAGAAGGTGCAAATCTGGTAACAAATGAAGGAATAATTAATTCCCAAGAAAAACAGCACAGCGTCCATCGTCTGGCGGGGGTTCAGCTTCAAGCGGGAACATGTCGAATAGACAACTTTAATTTGTCAAGTGTGGGGCACAAGCGTTGCTACCAAAAGTAGCATTACTGCTAATATGTAGCATCGAAAAGTCACCAGCTAATACCTGTTTAATAAATACAGTTTTGGTAAATTGACTTAGTTGTGATTTCCTTCTCTGCATGAAAGTTTAAAATGAGCATATATTAATGTAGTATGAACAAGAATGTTTTAATGTAAACACATAGAATCATTATACTGCTGTGATTATATGCATCAAGTGTTCATTCAAGGCTAAGGCAAAATATCGAGATATATACTTTATATCGTATATTGCGATATGGCCTAAAAATATTGGGATATTAAAAAAGGTCATATCGACCAGCCCTACACTAAACGACACTATAATTTTGTATTTTGCCATTTAATGACGCTCAAATGTATGATTAGGCCAAACAGGGGTGTCTAATTGATGACACATGGGCCACCTGCAGAACATGGCTGCTTTTTATGGTACCGAAAAACATTACATCAAAAATGTATACATAGAGCTAAAGGCATGATTAATGAGAAAAAGCTAAAATGTCAATACTAAAAATGAACAAAAACAGAAAGATGTGTCTTTTTTGATAGTATTTATTCTGCTATATTACTTGACTATTTCATTACAAATCAGGGTTTAATGCTGCCGATTTTAATAATAATAATAATGGATTAGATTTATATGGCGCTTTTCTATTATTAGATACTCAATACCAATCATCCATTAATGAATGAGACTGGCAGATACCAATACCAATCACATGTATTAAATGTAAAAAAAAAGTTGTTTATTCACGAGTGCTATTTGGAGTTTTATAATATCAACGCAATATCTAATCTAGTCCCTAATTCTCTTATCACTACAATTGTTTGCACAAAACAAAGTCATCAGTACACAATAAGTAAAGAAAAGCAAAAGTAACTATTACTTATTTAAATCCTTTTGCCCTCAAAGTCAGCCTCTGTACTGGAAAATATTTCCCGAATTTGAAAACTTTACTAACGAAAAAACATTAAGCAAAATAAAAAAAAATCAACCTAACTACTCTAGTATCGATCATTTACTGATTCTTCCCCTGGTGTCGACACCGCTAATCAATTAATCGATCTGTTCTCCTCTTACATGTCATTTACTGACTGATACAATGCTGACATTCCAACAGTTATGCTATCCTCTCTCGCCTCTTATTAAATCTACTAGTTAGTATCTGCTTACTTTCTGTTGTTAACATGCTTACATCTACAATTCTTAAAGTTTACAAAGCACTAATATATTGTTGTTTAAAGTTAGCTTAGCAGTTAGCTTAGCTAATGTGCCTGATACTGGCTTGCTCTCGGTGTGTGGGATGTTTAGCCTCGTCCTCCGGTGTTAATATTTAATAATGATATTTAAGATACCAAGAAATGCAGTTTATTTGTCGTAGTGGATGTGATCATTATTAGATTAGGGGGGCGGCTCCACACAATACATGGAGAAACATCATTAGTTGCTAGACACTTGTCAGCCAGGACACCTGTGGACTAAAAATAAATAGTGTCAGTTATAGGGTATCAGCGTTTGTGAGCCGCATTAAAAGGAATTAGACGGCATTAACCAGAAATGGCGATCACATACTTTTTCACGAAAATCGGTGGTTGATCCCTAATTGTGATTTCAATACTTATAAAAAATATTATTATTATTTTGACCATTATCGTTCAGCCCTAGTACGACACAAACAAGGGGGGAAAACTTACTCAGGATGGCCACAGCAATGAGGCGGACAGCATAATAAGGCGCAGGACAGGTGGCGTAGAAAGGCTGAACCAGGTAGCTGGAAAAAGTCAAGGCAATAACTGCCTGACAAGCTGGTTCCACAATCAGAAGAGACGTCCACAGTCTGCAGTTGAGTGTAACCATCCGGGTGTTTTAGGGAAAACAAGATCCATAAAAAAAGTCACCAGAGTGTGTGAGTGAGTCATTGGTGGTTTACAGGACTGATTCAAAAGATGTGCAACATACCGAATGAAGGCCAAAAAGCCCCCAAAAGCCTCCAGGATGTATGCATAAGAGGCACCGGACTTGTGGATGGTGGTGCCCAGCTCTGCATAGCACAGCGCACCAAACACAGAGAACACTCCTCCCACCGCCCAGATGACCAAGGACAAGCCATAGGAGCCCGTGTACATGAGGACCCCCTGCGACGAACAACACGTTTAACTGTGACATTTTTGCTCATATTTTACACTTGACCTGAGGTTGTCTTCATGCACGTTTATTTTTGTTTAATGAACATTAACATTTAATTTCTCTCATTATAAATCTTTGAACTACCGTAGCAGTGCTAATGTAAAACACGCCACACAATGACAGCAACTTTCTACAACCCAAAAACAATGAAACGGTGTGAATGGACTCTGATGTAATCAAGCCAAAGTAAAAGTTTTTTTTTTACCTTTGGTGAGATGAAGATGCCAGAGCCGATCATGTTGCCCACGATAAGGCAAACCCCGTGCAGGAGGGATATCTCCTGCTTCAAGCGCACGCCGCTGCCTTGGGATGCCGTGTCTGCCTCGGCGACCATCCTGAGCGGGTCCAACTCTGTCCGACGAGCAACTTCAAATGGCAGGATCAGAGCTTAAACTGTGCCAGAAAATTTGCAGGCACAGTTGTGGGCGTGTCCAACTACAGCGGGTGTGGTTTAGCTTCAGAGAGATATAATCTGCACACCAGCAAAAGCAGGAGATGAGTGACAGGCTCAAACGTGCATTAATATAAACCAAAAGACAAGCGGTGTAAAACCCAACATTAAGGAATGCAGCGAACGGCGTTACTTGGCTTTTCAAACGCCCCAGTCTGGAAACGCAATCACTGAATTTTGCACTGCAATGAATAGGAAATAACTTTCAAACGTGTCCTCTACCTAAATGGAGCAGCTTTGTTTAGTCTCATTTGTTGGCATGTTAGTGTTTGAAACAAGGCAACCGCAGGGTGCGCACACCCGTATGTGCCCATGCAAAGAGGATGTTTGGAAGAAAAGGGAAGGCGACAGGAGGTATTCACTTGAAGTCATTTCTCTTTTTTGCTCAACAGAAGTATTTTTCAGATTAGTTAAAAGGCCTGTTGTTCACACTGGGATCAGACGTCCACGTGCATTGTCCACTTATTCACTACATTCTTTAGAGCGTAAATTATGAGCAGATTAAAACGAAAGGGTCACCTGATGTAGTGTGCTGTGAACAGGAATTCCTTTTATTTTGCAATATTTGTGTGTGTGCAGGAAAAGAAAGTGTGCGACGACAACCATAGAATAGTAAAGAAAATATATTGTGACAAAAGTGACAACATTCTTCGGTAGTGGTGGTGTTCTGCTGAGATGGGGTGAACCGTGTTTGTGTTGGATCTCAGTACAACATGTCTCTCAATACCAATAAGAAGAGCTACTGTGGAGAAACTGACCTTCGTACATGCAGTACCTGTTTCCTCAGCATGTTATGCTTGTAAATGAAAATCTTGCCTTTAGTGCAGACCTGGGCAAATTAAGGCCCGGGGGCAATATGCGGCCCGTTAAGATTTTCAATCTGGCCCTCCAGACATTCCTAAATAATTTTTTTAGATGTTTAAAATGGAAAGTGAAGCTGCCATTATGATGTGCAGTGATGTTTTCTAATGACTGTAAGTCTTCAATGACACAAAGTATTTCAAAAGTTGCAATCTGCACGATATACTAGTAACTATGGTCATCTAATTAGTTACTGTGGTAATCTAATTAGTTACTGTAGCAGCCGCAACATTAATACTGCCACAACGACAACTCTTGCTGACCTACTGCCCTCGGTAATGGCACCATTCCCAAAGTATGTGGGCTCTATTGATAACCTCACTAACAACTGCGCGAAACCATTGATAGTATAGCACCGCTGAAGTTAAAAAAGGCTCCAAAAAGGCGTACCCCATGGTTTTCAGAAGAAACTAGAGCTCAGAAATTATGTAGGAAGCTGGAACGCAAATGGCGCACGACTAAACTTGAGGTGCACCATCAAGCATGGAGTGATGGTTTAATAACTGATTGACTATGGTAATATAATTAGTTATTATGGTCATCTAATTAGTTACTATGGTCATCTAAGTCACAAGCAGCTCAGACGAGGCACCAAGCGGTGTGGGTGCGGAGCGTTTCCACAAAGTGTTTCCAGAGCCTGAAATGTGGGTGTCAGGGACAGACTCGGAAATAGATTTTTACCACAAAGTTGTACAGCTTAGTGATACATCAGATTGGGGGTGTTTTTTTTTTACCCTTCGCGTTCATATTCCCCTGTGTTTATTTCATTTTTGTTGCGTTCCACTTGATTGTAAAATATGTCGATCAAAGGGGGGTGTGACGTTTATATCTTGTCAATATTCAGTGTTTTATCCTTCATAGTTAATATAGTAAATCCCACATTATTGTCATGTACTTTCTGGGTGTCTCCTTCAGTGGAATATTTAAATTATATTCTATTTAAGGCGTTCTGTTTTTAGCATTCTATTTGACATTGTTGTGTGGTTTTGTATTAGTGTTCCTAAAAATATATATACCCGCCCCCAGACACATTTTTTTCTCAAAATTGGGCACCCGAGTCAAAATAATTGCCCAGGCCTGCTTTAGGGGAAATGCACTTTTTTATTAATTTATTTTGCCTATTGTTCACAATCGTTACGGGAGACAATGTATTTTTTTAAAATGCATTCTAACTTGTAAATAAACTTAAATATAAGTCTGCTTACAATGGAGCCAATAGGAGGTCCTCTATTACGCCCATTTACGATTCGAAATAATCATCAAAAACTTGCCAGCAATACTCCATTTATATTTTGCGACTTGAATATTACCCAAGTATTAGTGATATCATTGTAAGCGATAACCCCGACAAACTATTTATAGCGGCGCGTGATCAGATGGACCTTACAAGCCTGTGTGACTATGTTGACTTCATCGGTGAAGGAGCTGCTTTCTCGCTTCAGACTTTGTGAACGTTTATTTTAGATTATAAATAATGCCTCTCACCTTAATAGTAGAAGGATGAGGACATGATCCGGCGGGTTGGTCAACTTCAGTATCCAATTTAGACCCGGAAATGGCAAGAAAGACACGAACAGTCACTATGTTTGCGAGGATTATGAATCATTCTTCATCTAAACGAAAATGTATGAACATCCCATCAGTGGACATCCTAGTGACAGCAGACATCGTACAATAAGTGATGTTTAATTATGTTTGTTGTCTATTTCTGCAATGAAAATTATTTTTTCTCATTTTATGCCTAAAATCAGCAAAAAAACTTAAATATTACATTTTGTAATAAATGTGCCTGTTTCTACATTACACATATACCGTATTTATTGGACTATAAGTCGCAGTGTTTTTCATAGTTTGGCCAGGGGTGCGACTTATACTCAGGAGCGACTTATGTGTGAAATTATTAACACATTACCGTAAAATATCAAATAATATTATTTAGCTCATTCACATAAGAGACCAGACGTATACGATTTCATGGGATTTAGCGATTAGGAGTGACAGATTGTTTGGTAAACGTATAGGATGTTCTATATGTTATAGTTATTTGAATGACTCTTACTGTGCTATGTTGCATTAACATACCAGGCACGTTTTCAGTTGGTTATTTAAGCGTCATATAACGTACTTACTTAGCCTGTTGTTCACTATTCTTTATTTATTCTAAATTGCCTTTCAAATGTCTATTCTTGGTGTTGGGTTTTATCAAATAAATTTCCCCAAAAAATGCGACCGTTACACTCCGAAAAATACGGTACTTATGTATACAAAACATTGAAGGAGGTGTTTGGATGTTTTTTTAGAGCGCTTCATAGACCGAGTAGAGAGACTTCCATAGGGTCCATTGCAAGCTGACTTTTAATCGCATTTAAGGGGCAGCATGGCGTAGTGGGTAGAGCGGCCGTGCCAGAAACCTGAGGGTTGCAGGTTCGCTTCCCACATATTAACATCCAAATCGCTGCCGTTGTGTCCTTGGGCAGGACACTTCACCCTTGCCCCCGGTGCCGCTCACACTGGTGAATGAATGATGAATGAATGAATGATAGGTGGTGGTCGGAGGGGCCGTAGGCGCAAACTGGCAGCTCGCTTCCGTCAGTCTACCCCAGGGCAGCTGTGGCTACAGATGTAGCTTACCACCACCAGGTGTGAATGAATGATGGGTTCCCACTTCTCTGTGAGCGCTTTGAGTATCTAACAATAGAAAAGCGCGATATAAATCTAATCCATTATTATTATTATTATTATTATTATTATTATTAATCTACTAGTTAAAATGCATAATAAAAAGAAAACGTGTTCTTGTCTTACATAACAATTATGAATATTGGGCAAAATTCCTAAAAAAGTGCAGTTCCTCCTTAGAAAAACAACTTTTGTGGCAGTGGTCAAACCAGACCAAATACAAATAGTACACACTACATTACACACAACATTACTATGTTATTAGCTAATGATAGAGATTAAGCAAATTTTGACTGTTTCCTTTAACGGGCTTGTGTGTGTGTGTGTGTGTGTGTGTGTGTGTGTGTGTGTGTGTGTGTGTGTGTGTGTGTGTGTGTGTGTGTGTGTGTGTGTGTGTGTGTGTGTGTGTGAGACGCATCTAGTGCAGAAGAAGTAGAGAGATGTCTGTAGTTAGTGCATGTTGCTTTCTGCTTGCCACTCTCTGCTTACAGCTACCGCCGCCAGCTAGCCCACCTCAAGGAGTGAAAAGAGGAGCTGAGTGCGTAAGTCTCTTCCTGCTGGTACAAAGCCTCTCCACCACCAAGACTCCTTCAGTGCCTCCTTGTGGCCACACACGCATAAGGGTCTTTGCAGACCCCGAACTAAACTGAAAGGGATCTTGGAGCAGCAGTGGGCCCCAGAGACGTGGCGTATAGGCCCACCATTGTGTTTAACGCCCTGACGCCCGTCAACCCTGCCCCAATTATGTGTAAATAGCTCCATTGCCTTGTGCGTCAGCTTATTTAGGCAAAGGCTAAGGGAGCACAGCACACCCTGACAGAAAAGCAATGTGATGGCGGTGCGCAATAGGCGGGCCTTGAAAGATTAATGACCCGGCAACCTCCTGCAGTCATGATGGGGGGCTGGTCATCATGGGCTCACCCACGCCTCCGGAATTACCTCATTGTGGTGAAGGTAGTGCTACACGAGAAAGCGCACCTCCTTTGGCACTTAAATATATACTTGCGCAGGTACCCACTTCTGACCATGGACTTTCATCTGGTTGAAGTCTGACGGCGATGGGGTTTCTGGCAACAGGAGCAGGTTTGAATGGACTGGAATTTCTTATATGGAACACTGCACGGCAGCAGCAGAGGGTATAGGTCGCTAACAGCTAATTGAGTGGAAGCTGTTTTAGTCAGACCGCTGTGTGTTTCAGCAACCTTATTTAGGGGCGGCACTGCTCACCTCAATTGAGGTAAGGGACTAGAAAAGGTAGCCTAAAAATTGCCCACTCAATCTCAACTGGATAGGATACCGCACGTATCGGGCCATTCCATATGCCTGCAGTAAAAATAGAAATCATGCCACTTAAAACTGGCAACATGGAATGTAAGGACTCTCCTGGACTCGTACGGCAGGTCTGACAGACCTCACAGGAGAACTGCCTTAGTTGCTGCAGAGCTGAATCGCTACAACTTTGACATTGCAGCCCTGAGTGATACAAGGATCCTGGATGAAGGCTTTCTAACTGAGGAAGGTATAGGCTACACATTCTTCTGGAAAGGCTACCCCTCAGGAGGACAACATCTGCATGGTGTAGGACTGGCCATCAAAAATACACTGCTGCAAAGACTCACTGAATCACCTGTTGGCATTAGTGAGAGACAAATGACCCTCCGTATCCCCCTGGTCAGGAATCGCTACGCCACATTTCTCAGTGCTTATGCACCGACCCTGCCATCTGAGAGTGAGGTCAAGGATTCCTTCTACCAGTCACTCTCTGCCGGATCCCCAGAAATGACAATATTTTCTTGCTTGGGGATTTTAATGCCCGAGTGGGACAGAACAGCAGGATATGGAGTGGAGTACTTGGCAGGCATGGAGCTGGTCAGGTTAACTCAAATGGGATAAGATGGCTTACTCTCTGCTCAGAGCATAACCTGACCTTAACCAACACCATCTTCCAGCAGAAGGCTAAATATAAGACTTCATGGATGCACCCCCGTTCTAAACATTGGCACCTGATAGATTATATCATTGTGAGGGGGAGTGACATCAAAGACGTCCTCCTTATCACCCGTGCCATGAGAAGTGCTGAGTAGGGCTGGGCGATATATCAATATACTCGATATATTGCGAGTTTGTCTCTGTGCAATATAGAAAATGACTATAACGTGATATTCAAGTATACGTTCTTACACAGTTGCTTTTAGCTGCTGGCATTACACTACAGGCTTTTATCACTCTCTTGTCTCTCCTTCTCACAGACAGCAAGCGCACCTTCTTACATTCGTCACATACGCCCTCGCGGAGCAGAGAGGTAGCAGCATCAATCAATGTTTATTTATATAGCCCTGAATCACAAATGTCTCAAAGGACTGTACAAACCACTACGACTACGACATCCTCGGAGAAACCCACATAAGGGCAAGGAAAACTCACACCCAGTGGGACGTCAGTGACAATGACGACTATGAGAAACCTTGGAGAGGACCTCAAATGTGGGCAACCCCTCCCCCTCTAGGGGACCGAAAGCAATGGATGTCGAGTGGGTCTAACATGATACTGTGAAAGTTCAATCCATAGTGGCTCCAACACAGCCGCGAGAGTTCAGTTCAAAGCGGATCCAAGACAGCAGCGAGAGTCCCGTCCACAGGAAACCATCCCAAGCGGAGGCGGATCAGCAGCGTAGAGATGTCCCCAACCGATACACAGGCGAGCAGTCCATCCTGGGTCCCGACGAGCGGTCCATCCTGGGTCTCGACTCTGGACAGCCAGTACTTCATCCATGGTCATCGGACCGGACCACCTCCACAAGGGAGGGGGGGACAGAGGAGAAAAAGAAAAGAAGCGGCCGATCAACTGGTCTAAAAAGGATGTTTGTTTATTTAAAGGCTAGAGTATACAAATGAGTTTTAAGGTGAGACTTAAATGCTTCTACTGAGGTAACGTTAGCTGTGGTGCGAGTGGTAATACGAGAGAAAGAAGGTGCGAATAAGGTAACAAATGAAAGAAGAATTAATTCCCAAAAAAAAACAGGGGGTCCATCGTCTGGCGGTGGTTTGGCTTCAAGTGGGAATATGACGAATAGACAACCGTAATTTGTCAAGTATGCGGCAAAAGCACTGCTACCAAAAGTAGCATTACTGCTAATATGTAGCATTTGAAAATTCACCTGCTAGAGAATGAAGAAAGCTTGCTCAGCATATCAACATCTACGTTCGGTGCCAAAAGCCCACACCATCAAAATGGCTAAGCAAACATTTCCAGATCAACACCGTATGAAAAAAAAAAGTCAACAAAAGGAGATAATGTCTGCAGTAACCTATAGCAAAGGACAAACATTTGATTTGCTATTATGCAGCTAATTTTTACATGACACTTATTGAAATATCTTGTGTGACATCATGCACTAAAGTGCACTTTGTTTGTTTTAAACTATTGTAGTGGCGTTTTGTACAAAAAGTGCACTTTAATTTAGTGTTGTTTTGATATTTTATCTTAGTGACATCCTGCACAAAAGTGCACTAATAGCTTGTATTAAAATATCTCTGACAATCTTGCACTTTCTGTTTTGAAATGACATGAACGTTTTTGCCACTGCTTATTAACTGTTTAATAAATACAGTTTTGGTCAATTGACTTAGTTGTGAATTCCCTCTCTGCATGAAAGTTTAAAATGAGCATATATCAATGAAGTATAATCAAGAATGTTTTAATGTAGACACATAGAATCATTATACTGGTGTGATTATATGTATCAATGGTTAATTCAAGGCTAAGGCAAAATATCGAGATATATATCGTGTATCGCGATATGGCCTAAAAAATATCGAGATATTAAAAAAAAGGCCATATCGCCCAGCCCTAATGCAGAGTGCTGGACAGATCATCATTTGATTATGGCCAATGTTCACATGCTAGTGCGCCCCCCCTTAAGACGGCGAGGACCCAAAAGGAAGAAGCTAGACTGCGCCTGCCTGGAGAACCCTGATCCAAGAAATGACTTTTGCCGCTCCCTGGCTGAGAAACTTGGGGAGGTGGAGTCTGCCTTGATCTCTTCTGAGAACTCAGAGTTCCAGTTCTGGTCAATAATCAGCTCGGCTCTCCATGAGGTAGCAGCCCATACAATTGGCTTCAAGAGCAAGAACCACCAAGACTGGTTTGATGAAAACTTGGACACCATCCATGTCCTGTTGAAGGATATGCACAAAGCACACAGGGCAACCGTAGAGAACCTTTCATCCAGTAGCGCCAGGCAGAAATGGCATAGCTCAGGGAGAAGTGCAAAAGGCTGTTAGGAGGATGCAGAATGAGTGGTGGAGAAAAAAGGCACATGAAATCCAAACCTTTGCCGATAAACGTGACATGCACAACTTTTACAATGCTGTCAAGAAGACCTACGGCCCAACAAACCTCTGCATCACTCCCCTGAAAACAGCAGACAGCCTGTCAACCTTGAAAGACCAACCTAGCATCCTGCTGAGATGGGCGGAACACTTTGGCATCCTGTTGAATCAGGAATCTGATGCAGACCCCACTGTTCTGGATGAACTGCCTACATTTCTCGTCATGCACAATCTGGACAAGCCCCCAACCTTCCTGGAGGTCCGATCAGGTACCCGCTCCCTTAAAAACAACAAATCCCCCGGTAATGACAACATCCCGGCTGAACTGCTGAAGCAAGGAGGATACTTCTGCACAATAGCACTGCACTGGTACATCACAAAAGTCTGGGCTGAAGAGAACGTCCCACAACAATGGAGAGACGCCAAAGTTGTCACTATCTACAAGAACAAGGGTGACAAGGCTGTCAATGGCAACAGTAGGGGCATTTTACTCCTTGCTGTTGCCGGTAAAGTTCTGGCAAAAGTGATGCTCCAGAGGCTGATTAATAACATCACTGAGTCGATACGGCCTGAATCATAGTGCGGGTTAAGAAAGAGTAGGAGCACAGTGGACATGATTTTCACAGCTAGACAGCTGCAGGAAAAATGTAGGGAACAACATCAGGACCTATTCGTGACTTTTGTCGACCTCTCCAAAGCCTTCGACACTGTTCAGAGAGAACTTCTATGGGAAGTCCTCCTCAAGTTTGGCTGTCCCATTAAGTTAGTTAACATCCGCCGTCAGTTTCATAATGGAATGACTGCTCGAGTGACCATAGGAGGTCAAGAGTCTGCCCCCTTCCCTGTACATACAGACTGTGTTCTTGTATCTCACAGCCCACAAGACCTCCAGTATGTTCTTGTCGTTGCGGTGAGAGCGTACAGCAGGATGGGACTGACCGTCAACACCAGCAAGGCGGAAGTAGTTTGCCAGTGGAGCTCCAAAAAACCATCTACATCACCTGTCTTCACTATTTCTGGAAAACAAATAGCAATCGTTCCACCCTTCAGATACTTGGGGAGCATTCTATCTAATGACAACACTGTTAATAGTGAGGTCCAGAACAGGATCGAGCAGGCAGCGGCAGCTTTTGGGAGACTCAGGCGTCGGGTCTTCCAAAACAAGAACCTCCATCTCCACACAAAGGTGTCTGTCAATCAAGCTATCTGCCTCACTACCTCCCTCTACAGCTGTGAAGCCTGGGTAACCTACAGCCGCTACATCAAGGCCCAAGAGCAAATCGACATACATTGCCTTCAGCGCATCCAGGGGATTACATGGTGTGATCGTGTGCCTCATTCTGAAATACTCTCAAAAACCAACTGCAGGAGTATTGAGGCCAGGGCATTCCAGAGTACTGGAGCCCGAACGGAAAACGCTCTATAGCCCGCAGACTTTTTTTGGCCTTTGGGAATCACTAACAAGCCAGAGTCCTTTGAACGCAGATTTCTTGCCGGGACATATGGTACAATACAATCGGCAAGATAGGATGGAGCTAGACCGTGTAGTATTTTATACGTAAGTAGTAAAACCTTAAAGTCACATCTTAAGTGCACAGGAAGCCAGTGCAGGTGAGCCAGTACAGGCGTAATGTGATCAAACGTTCTTGTTCTTGTCAAAAGTCTAGCAGCCGCATTTTGTACCAACTGTAATCTTTTAATGCTAGACATGGGGAGACCCGAAAATAATACGTTACAGTAGTCGAGGCGAGACGTAACAAACGCATGGATAATGATCTCAGCGTCTTTAGTGGACAGAATGGAGCGAATTTTAGCGATATTACGGAGATGAAAGAAGGCCGTTTTAGTAACGCTTTTAATGTGTGCCTCAAAGGAGAGAGTTGGGTCGAAGATAATACCCAGATTCTTTACCGTGTCGCCTTGTTTAATTGTTTGGTTGTCAAATATTAGAGTTGTATTATTAAATAGAGTTCGGTGTCTAGCAGGACCGATAATCAGCATTTCCGTTTTTTTGGCGTTGAGTTGCAAAAAGTTAGCGGACATCCATTGTTTAATTTCATTAAGACACGCCTCCAGCTGACTACAATCCGGCGTGTTGGTCAGCTTTAGGGGCATGTAGAGTTGGGTGTCATCAGCATAACAGTGAAAGCTAACACCGTATTTGCGTATGATGTCACCTAGCGGCAGCATGTAGATGCTGAAGAGTGCAGGGCCAAGGACCGAACCCTGGGGAACTCCACACGTTACCTTAACGTAGTCCGAGGTCACATTGTTATGGGAGACACACTGCATCCTATCAGTAAGATAAGAGTTAAACCAAGACAGGGCTAAGTCTGACATACCAATTCGTGTTTTGATACGTTCTAATAAAATATTATGATCGACGGTATCGAAAGCAGCGCTAAGATCGAGGAGCAGCAACATAGATGACGCATCAGAATCCATCGTTAGCAATAGATCATTAGTCATTTTTGCGAGGTTAATAGAACCCCGTTGTAGCTGGGACGCATTGTCTTTAATCTCCTTTCTAATGACTTCAATTTTCTTACTAAAGAATTGCATAAAGTCATCAGCTGAGTGGGTTGAGCTACTGGAAGGGGTCCCTTGTTGGGTTAGCGATGCTACCGTACTTAACAAAAATTTAGGATCGTTTTTATTACGGTGGATGAGATTTGAGTAATATTTAGCTTTAGCTAAGGTAAGCATGCGTTTATAAGTTATTAAACCATCACTCCATGCTTGATGGTGCACCTCAAGTTTAGTCGTGCGCCATTTGCGTTCCAGCTTTCTACATAATAATTTCTGAGCTCTAGTTTCTTCTGTAAACCACGGGGTGCGCTTTTTTGGAGCCTTTTTTAACTTTAGCGGTGCTATGTTATCAATGGTTTCGCGCAGGGCGTCGTTAAAGTTGTTAGTGAGGTTATCAATAGAGCCCACATACTTTGGGAATGGTGCCATAACCGAGGGCAGTAGGTCAGCAAGAGTTGTCGTTGTGGCCGTATTAATGTTGCGGCTGCTATAGCAGTTATTATTATTATTAGTTTGACGAACATGCGTCTGAACCTCGAATTTTATAAGGTAATGATCGGACAATACTTTAGTATACGGGAGTATCGTAACTTTGGAGACGGTGATACCCCTGACAAGCACTAGGTCTATCGTATTACCGTTGCGATGCGTGGGTTCATTTATTATTTGTGTGAGACCACAGCTATCAATTACAGTCTGGAGCGCTACGCACGGTGGGTCCGATGGGGTATTCATATGGATATTAAAGTCCCCCATTATGATTATATTATCGGCGTGTGTAACTAGATCAGCAACGAACTCCGAGAATTCATTGATAAAGTCCGAATAGGGCCCTGGGGGGCGGTAGATAACAGCCAGGTGTAGAGGCAGCGGTGTGACAGACTTCATAGTAAGCACCTCAAACGATTTATATTTATTATTTATGTTAGGACTAAGGTTAAAGTTTTCGTTGTATATTAGTGCGACCCCCCCACCCCTTTTAAGCGGACGGGCAATATGCGCATGTGTAAAGTTAGGAGGACATGCCTCATTTAGCGCAAAAAAGTCGTTTGGTTTAAGCCAGGTTTCGCTGAGACCGATGACGTTAAGATTGTTGTCTCTGATAATATCATTAACTAATAACGTTTTGGGAGACAATGATCTTGTGTTTAAAAAACCTATATTATAGGTAGTGGGCTGTTTTAGGGAGTTTTTGATCAAATTATCCGTAGTAGCAATATTAATAATGTTGTGTTTATTATGCCCAGTGCATTTAGTATAGTTACGACCATATCTAGGAATTGATACGACAGGAATTTTCCGATTGTTTGTTTGTTGCTTTGATAAACTGCACGCATCATGGTTAGCCACCTCAGTAACGGGGATTTTCCGATTGTTTGTTTGTTGCTTTGATAAACTGCACGCATCATAGTTGCCCACCTCAGTAACACACATGTCCAACTCTGAAACACTCAAAGCAGAAAAAACGTGTTCTAATTTAACTGACTCCTTACCCAGACCAGTAGTCTCGCATTTTCCATTTAAATCTGGTTGCAGGATGGAGGGAAGTGGTGTTCTGTGGGGATTAGCCTTCTGCTTTGTTTTTAGCCCCGCTCGACATCCGCGTTTCCGATCACACCGCTGGCGTCTGCTCCGTAGACGGCCCCCGCTGCTACTAGACTCCCCTGCTTCACAGGCCGCTGGATGTAGCCGCCGACGTATTCCCATGCTAGTTAGCATGTTTAGCACGCACGCGTCTATCAGTCCAAAACGGCCCGATATGTCCACATCCAGAAGTGTCTGGCGGTCGTACGTGATCACGGAGTGACCACGATGTGAGCCAGCCATAAAGTCTGTGGAATTGTCCGGTATTTCTGCCAAATGTTTCATCTTTAGCAGGAGCTCCGCGAGGACGCAGCCCGTCCGGGCGCCGCCATCTTGGAAGTCTCACCTTAAAACTCATTTGTATACTCTAGCCTTTAAATAGACTCCCTTTTTAGACCAGTTGATCTGCTGTTTCTTTTCTTTTTCTTCTATGTCCCACTCTCCCCTGTGGAGGGGGTCCTGTCCGATCCGGTGGCCATGTACTGCTTGCCTGTGTATCGGCTGGGGACATCTCTGCGCTGCTGATCCGCCTCCGCTTGGGATGGTTTCCTGCTGGCTCCGCTGTGAACGGGACTCTCGCTGCTGTGTTGGATCCGCTTTGGACTGGACTCTCGCGACTGTGTTGGATCCATTGTGGATTGAACTTTCACAGTATCATGTTAGACCCGCTCGACATCCATTGCTTTCCTCCTCTCTAAGGTTCTCATAGTCATTATTGTCACAGACGTCCCACTGGGTCATTATTGTCACCGATGTCCCACTGGGTGTGAGTTTTCCTTGCCCTTATGTGGGCCTACCGAGGATGTTGTGGTGGTTTGTGCAGCCCTTTGAGACACTAGTGATTTAGGGCTATATAAGTAAACATTGATTGATTGATTGATGATCACCCTGCACCAACTACGATGGCTGGGCTACGTAGTAAGGATGCCCTCAGACCGCCTGCCTCGCAAAGTGTTATAAGGCGAGATACACCATGGTCGTCGCTCTGCTGGAGGGCAGAAGAAACGATATAAAGACCAACTAGAGACTGCACTAAGGAAGTGTAAAATCAGACCTAAGGCCCTGGACGGAGTGGCTGCTGATCGTAACACCTGGCGTCAGCTGTGCCAGGATGCCACCCGCCTACTGGAGGAGGATAGGACAGCCAGGGGGCAGGAGAGAAGACACAGGAGGAATACACCTACGGTTGCCGTTTCTACCACCACCACCATTTTTACATGCCCTTCTTGCAGTAGGGTTTGTGTATCGAGATAGGGCTATTCAGCCACCAACAAACTCGATGGACAACCATAAGCAAAGCAAGCGTGTGTGTGTGCGTGCGTGCGCGCCCGCGAACGTGCTACAGACATGTACTGTACATGTTTATTAGAAAGCCATGAGCAACAAGAGACGTCTTTCATTTAATACTAATGCGGTTTTATTTGTATTTGTGAAATATATAGATTTTCCCCCCACAAACTGCTATTTAAACCACCATTAGTAAGATATGCTAGGTAGTGGTGGTGTTCTAGTATTTTTTGTTTAGGGGAAAAAGCTAATTTGAACCGGGGACAAAGAGACGCTTTAACTTATTTTTAATGCTCGTATGACAGGGGTGGCTCACCAGGGGATTTTGAGTAGCTCACATAGCTGTCTATCTGGGTTGCCACTGCAATAAGGTGGCGACTTGTCCAGGGTATACACTGCCTTCCACCCGAATGCAGCTGAGATAGGCCCCAGCACCCCTCCGAGAGGGACAAGCAGTAGAAAATGGATAGATGAATTGGTTCTAATTGTGTTTTTTTTTTTTTATTTAACTACAAAAATATGCATATTTTAAACTACAAGATGCAAGCCATTTTTTGTTGATTTTTTTTATTACAAAACGTGAGTTATGGATACAAACATTTTGGCAAAACAAGCTTGTTACCTTTGTTTGGGTTGAAATACGCCAACAAATGAAGGTTACAAAAATGACTGGCTTTTTGATTTTTTTTTAAACATAGCTCTAGGGCAGTGGTTCTCAAATGGGGGTACGTGTACCCCTGGGGGTACTTGAAGGTATGCCAAAGGGTACTTGAGATTTTTCAAAAAATATTCTAAAAATAGCAACAATTCAAAAATCCTTTATAAATATATTTATTGAATAATACTTCAACAAAATATGAATGTAAGTTCATAAAGTGTGAAAAGAAATGCAACAATGCAATTTTCAGTGTTGACAGATAGATTTTTTGTGGAAATGTTCCATAAATATTGATGTTAAAGATTTATTTTTTTGTGAAGAAATGTTTAAAATGAAGTTCATGAATCCAGATGGATCTCTATTACAATCCCCAAAGAGGGCACTTTAAGTTGATGATTACTTCTATAAGTAGAAATCTTTATTTAAAATTGAATCACTAGTTATTTTTATATATTTTTCCCAAATAGTTCAAGAAAGACCACTACAAATGAACAATATTTTGCTCTGTTAAACAATTTAATAAATCAGAAACTGATGACATAGTGCTGTATTTTACTTCTTTATCTCTTTTTTTCAACCAAAAATGCTTTGCTCTGATTAGAGGGTACTTGAATTTAAAAAAAAATTCACAGGGGGTACGTCACTGAAAAAAGGTTGAGAACCACTGCTCTAGGGAGACAAAAAAGGTTGGAGATCCCTTGTATGACGTTTAGATATGTACAGCAACGCTATTCAGCTGGCAGCCCGAGGGCCAGATCCGCCCAAGGAATGACACAATATCAGCCCTGGGGTTTAGTTCAAAACTTGGGAGACAAACATCTTTGCAGAAAATTCCTAAAATTAGTGGTTCTCAACCTTTTTTCAGTGAAGTACCCCCTGTGAACATTTTTTTAATCCATCCATCCATCCATTTTCTACCGCTTATTCCCTTTTGGGGTCGCGGGGGGCGCTGGCGCCTATCTCAGCTACAATCGGGCGGAAGGCGGGGTACACCCTGGACAAGTCGCCACCTCATCGCAGGGCCAACACAGATAGACAGACAACATTCACACTCACATTCACACACTAGGGCCAATTTAGTGTTGCCAATCAACCTATCCCCAGGTGTACCCCCTAATTAGAGCAAAGCATTTTTGGTTGAAAAAAAGAGATAAAGAAGTAAAATACAGCACTATGTCATCAGTTTCTGATTTATAAAATTGTATAACAGTGCAAAATATTGTTCATTTTTAGTGGTCTTTCTTGAACTATTTGCAAAAAAAGATAAAATAATACAAAACTTGTTGAAAAATAAACTAGTGATTCAATTATAAATAAAGATTTCTTCACATAGAAGTAATCATCAACTTAAAGTGCCCTCTTTGGCGATTGTAATAGAGATCCATCTGGATTCACAAACTAAATTCTAAACATTTCTTCACAAAAAAACAAACTACATGTCCACAGAAAAATCTAGCTGTCAACACTGAATATTGCATTGTTGCATATCTTTTCACAGTTTATGAACTTACATTCATATTTTGCTGAAGTAATATTCAATAAATATATTTATAAAGGATTTTTGAATTGTTGCTATTTTTAGAATATTTTTTTAAAATCTCACGTACCCCTTGGCATACCTTCAAGTACTCCGAGGGGTATGCGTACCCCCATTTGAGAACCACTGCTCTAGAGTGCTCCTGTTGTATGAAGGAATGTACACATTTTCAGATTTTTGCGTTGACATTTTAATCTTACTCGTAAACATAGAAAATTGGTGTCCAATTTTGGCCTTTTTTTAATATCTCGATATTTTTAGGCCATATCGCAATACACGATATAGATCTCGATATTTTCCCTTAGCCTTGAATTAACACTTGATACATATAATCACACCAGTATGATGATTCTATGTGTATACATTAAAACATTCATGTTCATACTTCGGTAATATATGGTTATTTTAAACTTTCATGCAGAGAGGGAAATTATAACTAAGTCAATTGACCAAAACTGTGTTTATTAAACAGTTATTAAGCAAATGGCACAAAGGTTCAAAACAGAAAGTGAATGATTGTCATAGACATTTTAAGTGTCAAATAAAAATGAGCTGCATAATACGAAATTAAATAGTGTTCGTCCTTCGTCATGTGGTAGGTTACTGCGGACGTTATTAAATTCTGTTGTTAAGTATTTTTTTCATACGATGTTGATCTGGAAATGTTTGCCTCGACATTTTGATGGTGTGGGCGTGTGGCACCGAACATAGATGTAGAAATGCGGAGTATGCACTCTTCATTCTCTAGCGGGTGACTTTTCAAATTATGCTACAAAATGCTACTTTTTATAGCGGGTGACTTTTCAAATGATGCTACATAATGCTACTTTTTATAGCGGGTGACTTTTCAAATGATGCTACATAATGCTACTTTTTATAGTTTTTCCGCATGCTTGACTTATTACGGTTGTCTGTTCGACATATTCCCACTTGAAGCAAAAACCACCGCCAGACGATGGACCCCCTGCTGTTTTTCTTGGGAACTACTTCTTTTTCTTGTAATACCACTTGCACAGCTCTGCTAGCATCACAGCTAACGTTACCCATGCTGCTACCTCTCTCCTCCGCAAGGGCATATACGTATGTGACGTATGAGGTGACAGTATGTGACGTATGTGTAATTGCTGTCTGTGAGGAGAGACAGGAAAGAGCGAGAAGAGCCTGTAGCTAAAAGCGACTGCATGAGAACGTATACTCAAATATCATGATATAGTCATTTTATATATCGCACAGAGACAAACCCGCGATATATCTTGTATATCGATATATCGCTCAGCCCTACTGAAGCATTCTCCAATTCACTTAAGTTGTCTGCTTTCTGGGAATTACACATTTTTGGTAATGTGATTTAGGTAACTAAGGTGTTGCTGTAGCTTTCAGAGGTGTGGACTTGAGTCACATGACTTGGACTTGAGTCAGAATCGAGTCATGAATTTGATGACTTTACACTCGACTTGACAAAATGTAAAGAGACTTGCAACTCGACTTGGACTTTAACATCAATGACTTGTGACTTCACTTGGACTTGAGCCTTTTGATTTGACAAGACTTGCTACTTTCCCCAAAACCCAAAGATTAAAAAGTTTTTCAGGAGCGCTCCGTATCTTTAAAGTAGAATTAAATCAGTGAGGTGGTAAATTCACTGCTAACATTATAACCATAGACATCTTATAAGTAGACGCAGCATCGACCACTACTGCCCACTGCCGCTGACGAGAGGCCACAATCTTGGAGTGGTGATTCGCTCCACTGAGTGCAATTTATTTGGCAGGAGCAATGAACTGTCAGCGCATTTAATTAATCTTACCTCACTGAATACCACTGATTTTCACACGTTTTTTTTTTTCATACGTGTAGCTATGATAAAGAACACATGTTTTGGCGTGTTTTATTATTCATAGGTTGCTTAACAGTAATAGAATATTCTTGTATGCTATAAGTGACCAGACGTCTGAGATCAAAACTGGGACTATAAAACAAGAGAAGGGGGGAAAAAAAACGGTCAACTATTTTTAAGTTCAAGAAACAATATGATTAGGTTATATATAAATGCGTATATCCTACATAAACAATGTATGAATACATTATATACTGTATATTTATATATATATATATATATATCTTAGGGATCTATAGATTGTATCTCTGTTGTTGCAGCAGCATAGTTTATTCTGTCTTGACACTTTGTATTGATATTTTGTATTACATCCTTCCCTTAAATGATGTTTACAGTGATTGTTTTATATGCATTTATTTTTTATGTATGTTGCCTTGGATGAAAGAGTCTGCCAAATACTTAAACATAAATATGTATAAACACCTGAAATTCTTTATATCAGCTAAAACTACCAATCTGTTTCACTGGATTCAGAATAAAACCAAATTCTGTTTTACAATCTTTAGCTTCATCATTTAGTTCAATTTTATGTTATTCAAGTGTGACATTTTTTCATTTAATTAATTTCATTGACGAGCAATTCTATTATCATACTCTTGTTTGCTAGCGGCTACTCTTTCAGTACTGTGGTAATATTATTTTCACAAAATACAACCAACAGTACGTTAATGTTAAATTTTACTTGTGAAAAGTAATGCCCTGATTCCTATTTTCAACAGTCCGCTCATTTGAGCAGGAAAACGCTGAACACCAGTCCGGCATCTTTGTTTTCTACCTGCCAACTGTCAGTTGAGGCTGCTCGCCGGCTCCTCAGCACCACTTCAAGATGGCGGCCGAATTTCTTGCGTCACAGTAGCCAATGCTGTGTCTACTTATAAGATGTCTATGGTTATAACGTCATTGCAAACACGGCAATCTGTTGCCTCCACTGCAGTTTGCTACCTTATTCATACTTGTTGTCAAGTGATTTTTTTTTTAAGCAGGGTTGCATGAAGTACCTATACATAACGTCACGTTAGTCAATGTATCACACACAGTAACATAACGTTAGATGGCGGTCAGTATTTTAGCCACCCACAAAAAGGAAGAGTCAAATAAAGGTCAGTTATAATGTATACTATATTAAGAATGTGTACATATTGCATAGGGCCCTGACATCTAAAAAGTACAACTCTCTTCATTATGTTCATGTATTTATGTTTTTCATGTGTACGCACACATCAACACATAAGGTAAGAACAGGATAGAAACTGCTGTGGAACTAGTTACAATGCAATATGCCATGTAAATACAATGTTAATACTTTTGTGCACATAAGTACAGTTGCACTTGTTTGTTCGGATGTGTTTATTCTGTAAAGGAATGAGTTAAATGTTTAAAATGACTGGTTAATAGTGCAATTATAAAGTGCAATGTCAGCACTATTTTTTTTCCTGCAATTTCAAATGTTGTTTTAATAAATACAGCGTTTTAAAAGCATACCATCCATCCATCCATTTTCTACCGCTTACTCCCTTTTGGGGTCGCGGGGGGCGCTGGCGCCTATCTCAGCTACAAACGGGCGGAAGGCGGCGTACACCCTGGACAAGTCGCCACCTCATCGCAGGGCCAAGTCGTACCAATCAGTGTAAATATATTAGTCTGTGGTTAAAAGGACTTGAAAGGACTCAAAACTCAAAATGCAGGACTTGTGACTTGACTTGAGACTTTCCAGTCTTGACTTTGGACTTGACTCGGGACTTGACTCGATACTTGAGGGCAAACACTTGAGACTTACTTATGACTTGGTCCCACCTCTGGTAGCTTGTTTACTTCAGATGCAGTCAGTAGTTATGTTCAACCTATTTAGTTATTATTGCGATGTTCCTCAAGGTTTTAGATTGGGTCTTCTCTTTTTCATCATTTGGGTTATTTGAGTTCAGCTCAAAACACTTGTGGGACTCACATTTTTTGCAACAGATTAATGAAAAACACTACAGCACTGTCAAAGAAATTAGCTTTGCCTAGCTTTTTTGCAGTAGGTCCTTAAAAACAGCTCCTGTAACTGACAAAATAAATACACCATAATCAAATGTCCACTGTAGAGGACGCTGGTTCTTAGGCATATAATAACATGAGATTAATATTGAAGTCCGGTCCTTTCGCAGCAGACATTGATACAACGTTGATGATACATACAAGTACTATAAAACTGACTTTGAAACAATGTTGCAAAGTAGTTGCATTTGTAAATTGAGACAACATTAATGTTTAACGTTGGATCCACGTTGTTGGTTGGGAAATTACCAAATTCAAACGGTCAAATCCACATCACAACCTGACATTGAATAAACGTTGTCAAAAGTATGTTGTTTCAACGTTAGGTTTGAGTTGCTCAACGTCAACACCTAATTCAACAAATTCTCAATGTTGTTTTAATGTCTTGTGCTGTCCTTAACTTTCTTGAAATATGGCTACCAAAACAACTGAGTTAAATATTATTGATGTATACTCTTTATGCAAGGTTTCTGCAGATAAAAGCAAATATAATTCAATATGTTTTGCCTTTTAATGCTAATTTAAAACATTTAATGCCAATGTCCTACTGTAGATAGATGTTATATATTGTCAAAAGTTTACAACTGTCTGTATAGACAAAAACATATATTTTTTTGAAGTGGTAACAGCAGCTGCCAGTTGCGGTGGCCTCTTGGTGATAGCAGAAGTCGCTTTGTTGGTCACGGCAAAATAAATTGGCAGCGTTAACTGCTGGCTGCCTTAAAACGCAGACTTGTGATTAGCTAATAATATGCGATTTCTCCACATTAAATATTTTAGTGGCTCTGGACATCAAAGTTAATGCTTGTTAATGTCATCTAAAGCAGTGGTCCCCAACCTTTTTTGCACCACAGACCGGTTAAATGTAGGCATTATTTCCGGGGACTGGCTTTCCACTTGTGCCAGATAAAAGTACAGCAAAAATAAGTACAAATACAGCAAAATAAGTGCATTAAAAATACAACTCACTATAACGCTGAATTAGTGAGAGCCCTGGGCTTGTTTCTTTGCAATGAGATGCAGATGGAAATCAGCCTTTGGCTACAATCTGTCACATTTATATTTTATATGTTCATTAATGTGCATTGTATCATGTCACAAAGCTATAGCAAATATAACAAATGGCAACTTACTATGAGGAGTTTTAATGTACATCTATAAACAAGCTTATTGGTGTGTCTAGTGCGGGGGTCGGCAACACGCGGTTCTCTGGAGCTTTTTTAAAAATGTATGAAAAATAGAAAAAAATGAGGGGAAAAAAATATAAAAAATATATTTTTTGTTTTAATACGTTTTCTGTAGGAGGACAAACATGACACAAACTTCCCTAATTGTTATAAAGCACACTGTTTTTATTAAACATGCTTCACAGATTCGAGTATTTAAGCACACTGTTTTTATTAAACATGCTTCACAGATTCGAGTATTTGGCGAGCGCCATTTTGTCCTACTAATTTTGGCAGTCCTTGAACTCACCGTAGTTTATTTACATGTCTAACTTTCTCCGACTTTCTAAGACATGTTTTATGCCACTTCTTATTTTGTCTCATTTTGTCTAACAAACTTTCAACATTGTGCATGAATGCAGAAACGTGAGTTTTGTTGATGTTATTGACTTGTGTGGAGTGATAATCAGACATAATTGGTCACTGCATGACTGCAAGCTAATCGATGCTAACATGCTATTTAGGCTAGCTATATGTACACATTGCATCATCATGCCTCATTTGTAGGTATATTTGAGCTCATTTGGTTTCCTTTAGATCCTCTTAATTCAATTTATATCTCATGACACACTACCTGTATGTAACATGGCTTTTATTTTTTTGCGGCTCCAGACATACAGTATTTCCTTGAATTGCCGCAAGGCATATAGTATGCGCCTGCCTTGAATTACTGCCGGGTCAAACTCGCTTCCCAAAATAATTAGCGCATGCTTAGTATTACCGCCTGGTCAAACTCGTGACGTCACGAGTGACACTTCCCCTGTCATCATTTTCAAAATGGAGGAGGCTGATTTCAATACCGGTAATTTGAAATTGCATAAAGGGATGAAGATTAAGAGCTATTCAGTAGGATTTAAAATGTATTTAGTCAGCCACTGATTGTGCAATTTCTCCAACTTAAAATGATGACTGAGGTCTGTAATTTTCATCATAGGTGCACTTCAACTGTGGGAGACAGAATGTGAAAAAAAATTCAAGGAATACACATTGTAGGAATTTTAAAGAATTTATTTGTAAATTATGGTGGAAAATAAGTATTTGGTCAACCATTCAAAACTCTCACTGATGGAAGGAGGTTTTGGCTCAAAATCTCACGATACATGGCCCTATTCATTCTTTCCTTAACACGGAATCAATCGTCCTGTCCCCTTAGCAGAAAAACAGCCCCAAAGCATAATGTTTCCACCCCTATGCTTCACAATAGGTATGGTGTTCTTGGGATGCAACTCAGTATTTTTCTTCCTCCAAACACGACGAGTTGAGTGTATACCAAAATTGATACATGGATGATACATTACAGGATTGGGAGAATGTCATGTGGTCAGATGAAACTAATATAGAACTTTTTGGTATAAACTCAAGTTGTCGTGTTTGGAGGAAGAAGAATACTGACTTGCATCCCAAGAACACCATACCTACTGTGAAGCAAGGGGTGGAAACATCATGCTTTGGGGCTGTTTTTCTTCTAAGGGGACAGGACGATTGATCCGTGTTGAGGAAAGAATGAATGGGGCCATGTATCGTGAGATTTTGAGCCAAAACCTTCCATCAATGAGAGCTTTGAATGGTTGACCAAATACTTATTTTCCACCATAATTTACGAATAAATTCTTTAAAATTCCTACAATGTGAAATCCTGGATTTGTTTTCACATTCTGTCTCCCACAGTTGAAGTGTACCTATGATGAAAATTACAGACCTCTGTCATCATTTTAAGTGGGAGAACTTGCACAATCGGTGGCTGACTAAATACTTTTTTGCCCCACTGTAGATGTATTTTTGATTTCATAAAGTGTTGTGGAGAAAGCAAGTCCATTTTCAAACTGAAAGTAGCGACCGCTTGACGGTTGTGATCCGCGCGCGGCTGCACAGTGACAGCCGCATTCTTCTTCACCTAACTCATTGCACGCCCACTTATGCAAAACGCTAAAACAACGACGGTTGCTTACAGTTACAGCGATAAGCGGCGAGGGCAGTTGATAGTGAAAAGGAAAAAGGCGGTTAGAGGTGACGAGGGGCTGACATTATGCTGAAAGACTTCATGTGCAGCGTGTTCATTTATCGGCGGCTATGCTAGCCAATATGCTAATGTGGAAAGGATGCTGTGTGGATGCTAACCGGCGCCTCGCAATGGTAAAAGCGTTGCTATTCTCTCCGAGTTCAACTAATAGAACAAGTCGGGTAGTGTTAGTTTGAGGGATAGAGCGTCGTATTCCAAAAAAGAAATTACAATAAGAGACATACCACGTGTCATCAGACAGGAAGTCGCACATGAGCAGCAGGCGTCTTCAAGTGAGCCGCAGCTGCAACTGCGCCTCACATCTGTGCTCAGCTCCTCCTCCACGTCCTTCAGCAACACCCTTTTTTGGCCACTTTACTGGTTTATTATGTAACCTGAAACGTTCACTGCTGAGTCGTGTCTTTTTAATACTCTAAATAACCGTGTAGTTGTCAAGGTTTACGACCAAGCACACATTTCTGCGGAGTGATTGGGTGGTGGTCTCCGCCATGGGCGCTCCGGTCGCTCAGGTGCGCCGCAGGCAAATCCGCCGTAGAGGAGGTTAGTCCCCCATATGCAGTATGCTCGAAAACAGTGGTTCTCAACCTTTTTTCAGTGATGTACCCCCTGTGAACATTTTTTTAATTCAAGTACCCCCTAATCAGAGCAAAGCATTTTTGGTTGAAAAAAATAAATAAATACAGCATTATGTCATCAGTTTCTGATTTATTAAATTGTATAACAGTGCAAAATATTGCTCATTTGTAGTGGTCTTTTTTGAACTATTTGGAAAAAAAGATATACAAATAACAAAAAACTTGTTGAAAAATAAACAAGTGATTCAATTTCAAATAAAGATTTCTACACATAGAAGTAATCATCAACTTAAAGTGCCCTCTTTGGGGATTGCAATAGAGACCCATGTGGATTCATAAACTTAATTCTAAACATTTCTTCACAAAAAAAGAAATCTTTAACATCAATATTTATGGAACATGTCAACAAAAAAATCTAGCTGTCAACACTGAATATTGCATTGTTGCATTTTTTTTCCACAGTTTATGAACTTAAACTCATATTTGGTTGAAGTATTATTCAATAAATATATTCATAAATGATTTTTTAAATTGTTTCTATTTTTAGAATTGTATTAAAAAAAAGAGCTCATGTACCCCTTGGCATACCTTTAAGTACCCCCAGGGGTACACGTACCCCCATATGAGAACCACTGTAGTAGACCAGTGGTTCTCAACCTTTTTTCAGTGATGTACTCTCTGTGAACATTTTTTTAATTCAAGTACCCCCTAATCAGAACAAAGCACTTTTGGTTGAAAAAAAGACATAAATAAGTAAAATACAGCACTATGTCGTCAGTTTCTAATTTATTAAATTGCATAACAGTGCAAAATATTGCTTATTTGTAGTGGTCTTTCTTGAACTATTTGGAAAAAACATAAAAAGAACTAAAAACTTGTTGAAAAATAAACAAATGATTCAATTATAAATAAAGATTTCTACACATAGAAGTAATCATCAACTTAAAGGCCTACTGAAATAAAATGTTCTTATTTAAACGGGGATAGCAGGTCCATTCTATGTGTCATACTTGATCATTTCGCGATATTGCCATATTTTTGCTGAAAGGATTTAGTAGAGAACATCCACGATAAAGTTGGCAACTTTCGGTGCAAAGAGAAAAGCCCTGCCTTCACTGGAAGTCGCAAACGATGACGTCAACCGTGTGGGGGCTCCTCACATATTCACATTGATTTTAATGGGAGCCTCCAACAAAAAGTGCTATTCGGACCGAGAAAACGATAATTTCCCCATTAATTTGAGCGAGGATGAAAGATTCGTGTTTGAGGATATTGATAGCGACGGAATAGAAAAAAAAGAAGAAAAAAATAAGTTAAATTAAAAAAAAAACGCAATTGCATTGGGACGGATTCCGATGTTTTTAGACACATTTACTAGGTTAATTCTGGGAAATCCCTTATCTTTCTATTGTGTTGCTAGTGTTTTAGTGAGTTAAATAGTACCTGATAGTCTCCACGGGTTTCTTGACGCGCAGTGTTTTAGGGGAGTCGACGGCAGCAATGGACGGCTCCAGCTCAGCATTTCTCCGGTAAGAACTGACTTTTTAACCACAATTTTCTCACCGAAGCCTGCTGGTTGACATTCGGTAGGGATCTATGTTGGCTTGACCGCGCTCTGATCCATAGGAAAGTTTCACCTCCAGGAATTTTAAACAAGGAATCACCGTGTGTTTGTGTGGCTAAATGCTAAAGCTTCCCAACTCCATCTTTCTACTGTGACTTCTCCAATATTAATTGAACAAATTGCAAAAGATTCAGCAACACAGATATCCAAAATACTGTATAATTATGCCGTTAAAGCAGACGACTTTTAGCTGTGTGTGTGTGCAGCGCTCATATTCCTAACAGCCCGTGACGTCTTGCGTACACGTCATCATTACATGACATTTTCAACAAGAAACTCCCGGGAGATTTAAAATTGCAATTTAGTAAACTAAAAAGGCCGTATTGGCATGTGTTGCAATGTTAATATTTCATCATTGATATATAAACTATCAGACTGCGTGGTGGGTAGTAGTGGGTTTCAGTAGGCCTTTAAAGTGCCCTCTTTGGGGATTGTAATAGAGCTCCATCTGGATTCATTAACCTAATTCTAAATGATTCTAAATAAATAATAAATAATTCTAAATTATCATGTTAGACCCGCTCGACATCCATTGCTTTCGGTCCCCTAGAGGGTGGGTTGCCCACATATGCGGTCCTCTCCAAGGTTTCTCATAGTCATCATTGTCACCGACGTCCCACTGGGTGTGAGTTTTCCTTGCCCTTATGTGGGCTCTACCGAGGATGTCGTTGTGGTTTGTGTTGTGGTTTGTGCAGCCCTTTGAGACACTAGTGATTTAGGGCTAAAAATAATCATTGATTGATTGATTGAATGAAACCTTTCTTCACAAAAAAATAAATCTTTAACATCAATATTTATAGAACATGTCCACAAAAAATCTAGCTGTCAACACTGAATATTGCATTGTTGCATTTCTTTTCCCAGTTTATGAACTTACATTCATATTTTGTTGAAGTATTATTCAATAAATATATTTATAAAGGATTTTTGAATTGTTGCTATTATTAGAATAATTTTAAAAAAAATCTCACGTACCCCTTGGCATACCTTCAAGTACCCCCAGGGGTACGCGTACCCCCATTTGAGAAACACTGCTCTAAAACACCATTATACTAACTACATTTAAGCAACCATATTATTCTACAAGTGTTGTGTGAGATCGTGATCTTTTAACACGTGTGGTATGGCACATATGACATTTCTGAATCGTGAGACAAGTAATGTATTTGAAAGCTTGCACAATGTCATCTAGTGGCTGCTTCTTGGACTTTGCTAATGAAACATTTGGCTTTTTTGTTTTTGTTTTTAATCGAATGGCCATGTGATGTGGTGGCGAGTTGTCCAGTTATGCTTTGTTGTGTGTAAGCGATAGCTTGCTTTAATTGTTCTCTTATCATTTCCTAATTATAATGTTAATCCTACATCATTTATTTTGGTACAAATGATTGTCTTTACATCACAATCAACGCTCTGCTGTGTCAAAGTGTATGTATTTATGTGTGCATGTCATGTGTTTACCACATGTTGTACTGTTTACATGTTTGACAAACTTCCCTCTTCAATTTGGTACAAAATTAATATGCAAACTTGAATCGGTTTGTTCTAAAAACAGCTGCGTAAAAGTGATCAGCATTATTGCACAGTCACTCGATCTTAATGAGTCAGCACACAAAGTTGCAATAAATAATAAAATACAGAGGTTTTGCCTTAAAATTTTCACTACACCTGAGGTTGGCGTAAGGTAAAGCACGTTTATTAGTAGAGCAAAATTTGTACTCAAGGCAATTCGCAATAAAAAAGGCAAAAATAACAATCAAAAATCATGTTTCAGATTAAATTTAGAAAATAAAATCATCGTAAAAATTACAATTATTTCAAATTAAAATGAATCAAATACTGTAGATATATACATTCAGTTGTCATATGCACAATTAAATTAAAGGGTTTTCATGCTGGATTTCAACATTGCTAACGTTGAGGCCTGTTTCACTGGAATACTAGTCTTGATTTTAGGAGCATAAAAGTGAAACGCAATTTCAGCATATTTTGTCCTGACACTCGGCACCAGAAGGAAACAACTCCCTGAGGCTCTCTGAGCTCAAGGTGGTTCATGTGGCTCAAACATGTCAGATATGTACTTTGGTCCAAGACCATGCAAAGACTTGTACACAAGTAAAGCTGTTTTAAAGTATGTTCACAAGATATTTGATGTTCGAACTCATAACCTTTATTTTCTTTTTGCAAATAATAATTAACTTAGAATTTCATGGCTGCAACACGTGCCAAAGTAGTTGGGAAAGGGCATGTTCACCACTATGTTGGATGGCCTTTCCTTTTAGCAACACTCAGTAATCGTTTGGGAACTGAGGAGACACATTTTTTAAGCTTCTCAGGTGGAATTCTTTCCCATTCTTGCTTGATGTACAGCTTAAGTTGTTCAACAGTCCGGGGTCTCTGTTGTCGTATTTTAGGCTTCATAATGCGCCACACATTTTCAATGGGAGACAGGTCTGGACTACAGGCAGGCCAGTCTAGTACCCGCACTCTTTTACTATGAAGCCACTTTGATGTAACACGTGGCTAGGCATTGCCTTGCTGAAATAAGCAGGAGCGTCCATGGTAACGTTGCTTGGATGACAACATATGTTGCTCCAATACCTGTATGGACCTTTCAGCATTAATGGTGCCTTCACAGATGTGTAAGTTACCAATTTCTTGGGCACTAATACACCCCCATACCATCACAGATGCTGGCTTTTCAACTTTGCACCTATAACAATCTGGATGGTTCTTTTCCTCTTTGGTCCGGACGACATGATGTCCACAGTTTCCAAAAACAATTTGAAATGTGGACTCGTCAGACCACAGAACACTTTTCCACTTTGTATCAGTCCATCTTAGATGAGCTCAGGCCCAGCGAAGCTGACGGTGTCCCCTTGCATAGGAGAGTTTTAACTAGCACTTACAGATGTAGTGACCGACTGTAGTTACTGACAGTGGGTTTTTGAAGTGTTCCTGAGCCCATGTGGTGATATCCTTTACACATTTATGTCGCTTGTTGATGCAGTCAAGCCCGAGAGATTGAAGGTCACGGGCTTAGCTGCTTACGTGCAGTGATTGCTCCAGATTCTCTGAACCCTTCGATGATATTACGGACCGTAGATGGTGAAATCCCTAAATTCCTTGCAATAGCTGGTTGAGAAAGGTTTTTCTTAAACAGTTCAACAATTTGCTCACGCATTTGTTGACAAAGTGATGACCCTCGCCCAATTCTTGTTTGAGAATTAATGAGCATTTCATGTAATGTACTTTTATACCCAATCATGGCACCCACCTGTTCCCAATTAGCGTGCACACCTGTGGGATGTTCCAAATAAGTGTTTGATGAGCATTCCTCAATTTTATCAGTATTTATTCCCACCTTTCCCAACTTCTGTGTCACCTGTTGCTGGCATCAAATTCTAAAGTTAATGATTATTTGCAACAACAAAAAATGTTTATCAGTTTGAACATCAAATATGTTGTCTTTGTAGTGCATTCAATTGAATATGGGTTGAAAATGATTTGCAAATCATTGTATTACATTTGTATTTACGTGTAACACAATTTCCCATCTCACATGGAAACGGGGTTTGTATATATATGGCTTAATAAAACATGTTAAAAAAAAGTATTGATTGTTGAATGCACAATATATTCTGTACAATATATATATATATCAATCAATCAATCAATGTTTACTTATATAGCCCTAAATCACTAGTGTCTCAAAGGGCTGCACAAACCACTACGACATCCTCGGTAGGCCCACATAAGGACAAGGAAAACTCACACCCAGTGGGACATCGGTGACAATAATGACCCAGTGGGACGTCGGTGACAATGATGACTATGAGAACCTTGGAGAAGAGGAAAGCAATGGATGTTGAGCGGGTCTAACATGATACTGTGAAAGTTCAATCCATAATGGATCCAACACAGTCGCGAGAGTCCAGTCCAAAGCGGATCCAACACAGCAGCGAGAGTCCCGTTCACAGCGGAGGCAGCAGGAAACCATCCCAAGCGGAGGCGGATCAGCAGCGCAGAGATGTCCCCAGCCGATACACAGGCAAGCAGTACATGGCCAGCGGATTGGACCGGACCCCCTCCAGAAGGGAGAGTGGGACATAGAAGAAAAAGAAAAGAAACGGCAGATCAACTGGTCTAAAAAGGGAGTCTATTTAAAGGCTAGAGTATACAAATGAGTTTTAAGGTGAGACTTAAATGCTTCTACTGAGGTGGCATCTCGAACTTTTACCGGGAGGGCATTCCAGAGTACTGGAGCCCGAAATGAAAAAGCTCTATAGCCCACAGACTTTTTTTGGGCTTTGGGAATCACTAATAAGCCGGAGTCCTTTGAACGCAGATTTCTTGCCGGGACATATGGTACAATACAATCGGCAAGATAGGATGGAGCTAGACCGCGTAGTATTTTATACGTAAGTAGTAAAACCTTAAAGTCACATCTTAAGTGCACAGGAAGCCAGTGCAGGTGAGCCAATACAGGCGTAATGTGATCAAACTTTCTTGTTCTTGTCAAAAGTCTAGCAGCCGCATTTTGTACCAACTGTAATCTTTTAATGCTAGACATGGGGAGACCCGAAAATAATACGTTACAGTAGTCAAGGCGAGACGTAACAAACGCATGGATAATGATCTCAGCGTCTTTAGTGGACAGAATGGAGCGAATTTTAGCGATATTACGGAGATGAAAGAAGGCCGTTTTAGTAATGCTTTTAATGTGTGCCTCAAAGGAGAGAGTTGGGTCGAAGATAATACCCAGACTCTTTACCGTGTCGCCTTGTTTAATTGTTTGGTTGTCAAATGTTAGAGTTGTATTATTAAATAGAGTTCGGTGTCTAGCAGGACCGATAATCAGCATTTCCGTTTTTTTGGCGTTGAGTTGCAAAAAGTTAGCGGACATCCATTGTTTAATTTCATTAAGACACGCCTCCAGCTGACTACAATCCGGCGTGTTGGTCAGCTTTAGGGGCATGTAGAGTTGGGTGTCATCAGCATAACAGTGAAAGCTAACACCGTATTTGCGTATGATGTCACCTAGCGGCAGCATCTAGATGCTGAAGAGTGCAGGGCTAAGGACCGAACCCTGGGGAACTCCACACGTTACCTTAACGTAGTCCGAGGTCACATTGTTATGGGGGGGACACTCCATCCTATCAGTAAGATAAGAGTTAAACCAAGACAGGGCTGAGTCTGACATACCAATTCGTGTTTTGATACGTTCTAATAAAATATTATGATCGACAGTATAGAAAGCAACGCTAAGATCGAGGAGCAGCAACATAGATGACGCATCAGAATCCATCGTTAGCAATGGATCATTAGTCATTTTTGCGAGGGCTGTCTCCGTGGAGTGATTTGCCCTGAAACCGGATTGAAAGGTTTTCACATAGATTGTTAGACGCTAAGTGTTCATTTAACTGCTCTGCAACAATTTTTTCGAGGATTTTTGAAATAAAGGGAAGGTGAGATATCGGTCGGTAGTTTACCATGAGGTCAGGATCGAGGTTAGGTCTTTTAAGAAGAGGATGAATAACCGCTTTTTTGAATGCTAGGGGAACAGTGCCCGAGGAAAGTGATAAGTTTATAATATTTAGCACTGATGGACCTAATAATACAAAGAGCTCCTTGATCAGTTTCCCAGGAAGAGGGTCAAGTAAACATGTTGTTTGTTTTATTCCATTTACACGTTGTAACAATTCCTCTAATGTTATTTCCTCAAAACGACAGAAACTATTTTGGAGGGCAGTATCCGCCGTATATACAGTCGTATCAGTGTTAATAGAACCCTGTTGTAGCTGGGAGGCATTGTCTTTAATCTCCTTTCTAATGACTTCAATTTTCTTACTAAAGAATTGCATAAAGTCATCAGCTGAGTGGGTGGAGCTACTGGAAGGGGTCCCTTGTTGGGTTAGCGATGCTACCGTACTAAACAAAAATTTAGGATCGTTTTTATTACGGTGGATGAGATTTGAATAATATTTAGCTTTAGCTAAGGTAAGCATGTGTTTATAAGTTATTAAACCATCACTCCATGCTTGATGGTGCACCTCAAGTTTAGTCGTGCGCCATTTGCGTTCCAGCTTTCTACATAATAATTTCTGAGCTCTAGTTTCTTCTGTAAACCACGGGGTGCGCTTTTTTGGAGCCTTTTTTAACTTTAGCGGTGCTATGTTATCAATGGTTTCGCGCAGGGCGTCGTTAAAGTTGTTAGTGAGGTTATCAATAGAGCCCACATATTTTGGGAATGGTGCCATTACCGAGGGCAGTAGGTCAGAAAGAGTTGTCGTTGTGGCCGTATTAATGTTGCGGCTGCTATAGCAGTTATTATTATTATTAGTTTGACGAACATGCGTCTGAACCTCGAATTTTATAAGGTAATGATCGGACAATACTTTAGTAAACGGGAGTATCGTAACTTTGGAAACGGTGATACCCCTGACAAGCACTAGGTCTATCGTATTACCGTTGCGATGCGTGTGTTCATTTATTATTTGTGTGAGACCACAGCTATCAATTATAGTCTGGAGCGCTACGCACGGTGGGTCCGATGGGGTATTCATATGGATATTAAAGTCCCCCATTATGATTATATTATCGGCGTGTGTCACTAGATCAGCAACAAACTCTGAGAATTCATTGATAAAGTCCGAACAGGGCCCTGGGGGGCGGTAGATAACAGCCAGGTGTAGAGGCAGCTGTGTGACAGACCTCATAGTAAGCACCTCAAACGATTTATATTTATTATTTATGTTAGGACTAAGGTTAAAGTTTTCGTTGTATATTAGTGCGACCCCCCCTTTTAAGAGCACGGGCAATATGCGCATGTGTAAAGTTGGGAGGACATGCCTCATTTAGCGCAAAAAAGTCGTTTGGTTTAAGCCAGGTTTCGCTGAGACCGATGACGTTAAGATTGTTGTCTCTAATAATATCATTAACTAACAACGTTTTGGGAGACAATAATCTTATGTTTAAAAAACCTATATTATAGGTAGTGGGCTGTTTTAGGGAATTTTTGATCAAATTATCCGTAGTAGCAATATTAATAATATTGTGTTTATTATGCCCAGTGCATTTAGTATAATTACGACCATATCTAGGAATTGATACGACGGGAATTTTCCGATTGTTTGATTGTTGCTTTGATAAACTGCACGCATCAGGGTTAGCCACCTCAGTAACGGGGATTTTTCGATTGTTTGTTTGTTGCTTTGATAAACTGCACGCATCATAGTTAGCCACCTCAGTAAAACACATGTCCAACTCTGAAACACTCAAAGCAGAAAAAACTTGTTCTAATTTAACTGACTCCTTACCCAGACCAGTAGTCTCGCATCTTCCATTTAAATCCGGCTTCAGGATGGAGGGAAGTGGTGTTCTGTGGGGATTAGCCTTCTGCTTTGTTTTTAGCCCCGCTCGACAGCCGCGTTTCCGATCACACCGCTGGTGTCTGCTCCGTAGACGGCCCCCGCTGCTACTATACTCCCCTGCTTCACAGGCCGCTGGACGTAGCCGCCGAATTATTCCCATGCTAGTTAGCACGTCTAGCAAGCACGCGTCTATCAGTCCAAAACGGCCCGATATGTCCACATCCAGAAGTGTCTGGCGGTCGTACGTGATCACGGAGTGACCACGCGCCGCCATTTTGGAAGCTATATATACTGTCTATACTGTATATACTGTATATATATATATACATATATATATATATATACACAGAAATATATATGTATATATATATACACACATATATATATATATATATACACACATACATACATACAGTACATACATATATATACATATACATATTTATATACATATATATATATATACATATATACATATGTATATACATATATATATATACATATATATATATATATATATATATACATATATATATATACATATATATATATATATATATATTTATACACACCTTAATTCTAGCTTGATTTAGCCATTCATTTACCACTTTTGACGCGTGTTTGGGGCCATTATCCTGTTGGAACACCCAACTGCGCCCAAGACCCAACCTCTTGGCTGATGATTTCAGGTTGTCCTGAATAATTTGGAGGTTATCCTCCTTTTTCATTGTCCAATTTACTCTCTGTAAAGCACCAGTTCCATCCATCCATCCATCCATTTTGTACCGCTTATTCCCTTTGAGTTGCGGGGAGCGCTGGTGCCTATCTCAGTTACAATTGGGCGGAAGGCGCTGTACACCCTGGAGAAGTCGTCACCTCCTCGCAGGGCCAACACAGATAGACAGACAACATTCACACTCACATTCACACACTAGGGCCGATTTAGAGTTGCCAATCAACCTATCCCCAGGTGCATGTCTTTGGAAGTGGGAGTTCCATTGGCAGAAAAACAGGCCCGGAGCATAATACTACCACCACCTTTCCTGACAGTAGGTATCTGGGTATTGTGGCCAAACAGCAAATGTTTTGTTTCATCTGATTACGGAAATTTCCTCCAGAAGATCTTATCTTTGTCCATGAGATCAGAAGCAAACTTTAGACGAGCCTTATGGTAATGCTTCTGGAGCAAGGGCTTCCTTCTTGCATGTTAGCCTCTCAGTCCATGGCGATGCAAAATACACTTGACTGTGGACACGGACATCAGTGTTCCAGCAGCTTCCAATTCATTGCAGACCTGCTTTTTGGTGGTTCTCGGTTGACTCTTGATAATCCTGGACAATTTTCTCTCAGCAGCAGGTGATAGCTTGCGTTTTCTTCCTGATCGTGGCAGTGAAAAAACTGTGCCATGCACTTTATACTTACAAACATTTGTCTGCACAGTTTCCCTTGGGACCTTAAGCTGCTTTGAAATGGCTTCAAGTGACTTTCCTGACTTGTTCAAGTCAATGATTTGTTTTTTCAGATCTGTGCTGAGTTCCTTTGAGTTTCCCATTGTCGCGTTTGAAACCGAGTCTAATGACTGCATCCCACAAGTCCTATTGAAATGGGCTCAGAGAAGTCAACAGGTGTCGTCAATCATAATCACTCACATGAGGCTAAGAGGCTATGCCTTGAAGCTAATTTGATTTGATTATAACTTTTCTACATCACCAAAATTGATAATATATGTTGCTGTATGTATACTTTTGACCCAGCAGATTTGGTCACATTTTCAGTAGACCCATAATAAATTCATAAAAGAACCACATTTTATGAATGTTTTTTGTGACAAACAAGTATGTGCTCCAAATACTTCCCCCGAGCCAAAAGGTTTGTAGACCCCTGATGTGTAGTTATATATATACACACATATATATATATTTATATATATGTACTAGTATGTATGTATGTATATACTGCTTATATACTGCTTATATATTCATTATATTATATATTTATACAATATTATATTAGTATATGTAGACGTAGGCTATATACGTGTGTTAACATATTTATATATTGTTACTTTACATGCAGTGTGCTTACAGCTCCCAGCCAAATTTATTTTGCCAAATTTATTTAGCCCAATGCAGTCCCCAAGGACACCTAAACGAGAGGCAAATTTACAGAATGATTCAATGCTCATGATATTTAAAAGGTATATGTATACGTATTAGGGGTGTGGGAAGAAATCGATTCGAATTTGAATCGCGATTCTCACGTTGTGCGATAAAGAATCGATATTCATTTTTAAAAAATGTATTTATTTATTTTTTATCAATCAAACAAAACAATACACAGCAATACCATAACAATGCAATCCAATTCCAAAACGAAACCTGACCCAGCAACACTCAGAACTGCAATAAACAGAGCAATTGAGATGAGACATAAACACGACACAGAACAAACCAAAAGTAGTAAAACAAAAATGAATATTACCAACAACAGTATCAATATTAGTTATAATTTCAGCATAGCAGTGATTAAAAATCCCTCATTGACATTATAATTAGACATTTGTAAAAATAAAAAAAAAGAACAATAGTGTCATAGTGGCTTACACTTGCATCGCATCTCATAAGCTTGACAACACACTGTGTCCAATATTTTCATACAGATAAAATAAGTCATATTTTTGGTTCGTTTAATAGTTAAAACTAATTTACATTATTGCAATCAGTTGATAAAACATTGTCCTTTAGAATAATAAAAGCTTTTTACAAAAAGCTACTACTCTGCTTGCATGTCAGCAGACTGGTGTACAGTAGATCCTGCTGAAATCCTATTATTGAATGAAAAGAGAATCCTTTTAAATCAGGAAAAAATGGTTTTTGAATCAAGAATAGAGTTGAATTGAAAAAAAAAAATCGATATTGAATCAAATCGTGGGACACCCAAAGATTTGCAGCCCTAATATGTATTGATATTGGCAAAACTTACCCATTTACTTGGTTTTGGATCAATTCTACGATTCACAGTATCGTCCACCCCCGTTTTACTACAAATGGGTTTAGTAAAATTGAATAAGGGATTATTTATTTATTTACGGATATATTGTTTTAGATTGTTGTATTTAGTAATATAAAGATTTGTACAGGTATTTCCAGAACATTTTTTCCTGTGTTTTCATAAGCATCTAACTAGATGTAAATTCACAAAATTACTTTGGGCGGTATAGCTCGGTTGGTAGAGTGGCCCTGCCAGCAACCTGAGGGTTGCAGGTTCGATCCCCGCTTTTGCCATCCTAGCCACTGCCGTTGTGTCCTTGGGCAAGACACTTTACCCTCCTGTTCCCAGTGCCACCCACACTGGTTTAAATGTAAAAATTAGATATTGGGTTTCACTATGTAAAGCGCTTTGAGTCACTAGAGAAAAAGCGCTATATAATTATAATTCACTTCACTTATTTAATGATCATGACGTTTGATGTAAAAATATCAAGATCAGTATTGGCGATACTAGCCTTGTATTTACTTGGTATTCATTGAAAGTCATTTGTAGTATTCGTGAAAATACGAGGCAGATATTATGTGTTTTTAACTTCTTTCTGCTCCTTTTCATTCATATTTTACTTTAATGTTATGTTGATTTATGAATGAAATAAATAAATGAACTGATACCTTATTGGATACCATAATTCACAGTATTATTCATCCCACTGCACTGGTATCTAACTTAATTTGACGCAATAACGACCAGAAAAAATAACTATTCAACAAATGCCATGTTGCTCAGGTCAATTCATTAAGTACACAATGTAATAATAAACATCCGTGTATTTGTAACACTGGTCATCGCGCACAGTCCAGTTCTGTACACGCCAGTTTAGAGTAAAGGCGAGCAGTGCAAGCCAATGAGCTATAAGCCCTGGACTGTCAACTCATTTGTGGTGGTATAGCTCGGTTGGTAAAGTGGCTGTGCCAGCAACTTGAGGGTTCCAGGTTTGATCCCAGCTTCTGTCATCCCAGTCACGGCCGTTGTGTCCTTGGGCAAGACACTTTACCCACCTGCTCCCAGTGCCACCCACACTGGTTTGAATGTAACTTTGATATTGGGTTCAGCTATGTAAAGCGCTTTGAGTCACTAGAGAAAAAGCGCTATATAAATATATATTCACTTCACTTCACTTCATTGTCCAGCACAGCTCTTGTAGCTTTCGGGAGTGATGTTTGAACAACATGTACAGTCACCTTTTATGTTGTTCTTTAGGGTGAAGGCTGAGCTGGAGCCTACCCCAGCTGTGTTCGGACTGGTCGCCAACATGCCCATGCAAACAAAGGGATTCAAACCCGCACCATAGGGGAGACGTGCTACTAAACCTACAACATCTTACCTCACATTAAAGTGAAGTAAGTGTGTGCTTTTATTTTGAAGGCCAGGGCTGCACCCTCAGCCTCCTACTTCCTTGACAGCGCTCATAACGGACCAGCAGGAGCACCGGCAGCCCTTCTTCTCTGCTGACTCAGTGCCTTAGCAAGCAGCAGTCCTCTCATCTTTGGAAAAGAGCATCCAGCGCATCGGCTCTCCTCCTCTCAGCACAGCAGAAATGGCCAAGACTGCAATTGGTAAGGATTTTGGATTCTTTTATCTTCTTGCTGTTACTGAAGGTGGTTTGATGCTGTGGGAGGGAGCGGCGACACCCATGTAGCACAAAAGGATGCTGAGGGCTTGATGAGTGGGAGCGACCAAACTGCTCTGCGTGAGGGCTTCTACTGCGCAATCTGCACCCATTGCTTTATGTTATTATTGACATCTTTTTGTGCAACCTCTAACATTGGTTTAAAAAGAGCAAGGTTTTCACATCAGTGACCCATCATGATATAGTTGGCCTTAAAGCAAAGATGAATGCTTCAAATGATATGTATTATTTGTCCTGAATATGGGAGCATTGAGCTTTTGCACCACCTGCCTGCCCCTTATTGCCTGAGTCACGGCCGCGCCGCATAATGCGGAGCCAGCGACCCCACCCAACGTCGCCGGTGCCCCCCTTCGCAGCACTCCCCCACCCCGGCAGCCTCCCTAACGGCCTGCCGAGCCTTTCTATAATGACACTGTGAAAAACTGTCCCTTTTTTTTTTTTTTCCAATGTTGCAGTATGCTTTTTAGAAGGTGACTTCTATTGTGCGTGGATGGGCGGGAGGGTGAGAGCATCCTATTTTTGCATCATACCAGTGGCAAAAAAAGACAATATAATGCCAAAAATTCAAGGGTAGGCCTTGATTTAGTATTTTTGGCATCCGAAAGAAGCTATTAGCACTGTAGTGAGTCTGGATTTTTTTTCACTGAAAGAGGGGAGGGGGTTTACTTCAAAAAGTAGTCAGGACAGTCTTGTTTGCTTTCTAGTTAAAGAAACACTTCAGGGAAGGCGTTTGGGTGCAGACAGACAGCAACGAGGGCGTCTGCGTCCAGGGACACCGGTGACAAAGCCTTGGCCGTTGATATATTTATTTGTCCCCTCCTTCCATGGCCGATATCCATTATTCCACTTTTTTTCCCCCCAGATTTTATACACCAGCAAGTGAGGCACTCATCTTCCTTAATAAACCACATCTGACACCTGAGGCCTCTAAGAGCTTTTCCCTGTCATGTCATATCTAATTAGGTGTGGTCATGCAGCTGGGGCACCCCCTTAAAAAAACACAAAAAACCCCAATACCCCCTCTTGGTAATTTTCTGTCGTACAGCCGCAGCCTTGCATTTTGTGCACTAATCAATGGCGCACACGCCCATTTGCAGGCTGGGATGACTATTGCTCTTTAAAAAAAGAGGAGGAGGTGACATCAGCGATATAGACACACATCATTACCAGTTAAGGGTGTGGCTGCCCTTCATCCGTCTCCACCTTCATCATTGTTGCCTTAATAACACGCCCACGAAGAAACGCAAATGACACTGGGGGTAAAAAAACAATTCCCTGTAAAAAGAGAGCAAAAAAACGAAGGTGTGGTGCTTGATGCTGACGCTTGACTCGAAGCTCCTAGGAGGTGTTGGGTGAAGAAGGAGAGGACGGGAGTGCACCCATCAGCAGAAGAAGCAAGGAAGGAGGGATGGAGGTAGAGAGTAATCGATGTTCTGTTGGGGTCCAGGTGATGGATTGAAACAGGAAGTGTGGTCGCAACTTAAGGAGGCCCGGGAGGAGACGAGGCAATGGTGGCATCGCTCATCGCCCATCCTCGACCTCTGACAATTGTATTCATCGACATTTTATCTACATAGTCAACATATTCAAGACAGCAAGCTCAGGCTTGTCTAAACTTTTTCCACAGACACATGTTAACCTCTCATTTATTAACCAAATCTAGAACAAGAAATATCAAGCAAAAAACTAAATACGACGTCTTATTGTGTCACCGGTGACCAAACTACTGGTAATAGTAATTTTTTCATTTTACTCATAACAAAATCAGAGTATTCACCTAATGCCATATAAAAGGTAAAAGCTGCAGGCCACAAATGGACATCGGGTCACACTTTGGACATCACTGGACTTGCTAGCAAGATAAAGGTAAAATACAGAGGAAGACCGACTCAAATTGTGTTTTTAAACGTAGAAATTAAAATGAACGTCATTCAAAGACAGACAAAATTTGGATTTTAGAAGTTGGGGGATACAATTGGCTTGAGTACAGAGGGTGGGGTTTGAAGATTTTTTTCTTTTTGTCCTTTTTGGTTTTTTTGTGAAACACAATATTAATAATTTTTGACTCAAAAATCAATTTATTTAGATGCATTTTAAATAATTCAGAATACATGATAGACTATTTTCAGTGCAAATTAACAAGTGTGCGCTATCCACAATTAAATTATACACACACACACACACAAGCACACACACACACACACACACACACACACACACACACACACACACACACACACACACACACACACACACACACACACACACACACACACACACACACACACACACACACACATTTATGAATATGTGTACGAATATATATATATATATACATACATACACAGTACATACATACATTCATCATATATGTGTACATATATATGCGACACGTCAGGCAACTAGGTTTGTGAAAAGATTTCATATTAAGTAATTAATTGACATTTTACAAGCTATGTCTTATGTGTACGTATATAGTTAAAAACAAAATCCCGATGGTCCCTGTAACCTGCTTTCTTCCTGATCCGATACAACCTACTGTAAACTACAAACGTAATATTAAAAAAGAAGTGTTTGAAAAACTTTATGATCTTACTCACCAGGTTTAAAGCAACACAGCAACCATTTTTAAATCCTACCTATCGTAAATATTTCTCTTCTGTGAATGCTCATGACTTGCTCTTACTCGCGTCTGACCACTGATTGGTCAGCTGACATGAAGGCAGCCCTAAACAGCCAATCATTGAGCTTGTGGGCAGTCTAAATGGATAGGTTATAGTCTGAGCAGTGGTTTTCCGCCTGGCACAAGTGTTTGACTTATCTTTATTCAATAGCGTTGTGTTAATTTTGGACATTAAAAAGTGCAGGGGACATGTCCACTCTGTCCCCACAACAAATTATGTCTATGTACTCTGAGGATGCAGAAATTTAAAAAAACCGCATGGATAAAAAAAATGTGTTATTGTTAAATTTGCATCAAAGTCCATGAAGCAGTTTATTGTACATTTTATGGACAAAAAGTAAGTAAAACAAGACGAAAAGCAAAGGGAGAGGTAAAAAAAAGTTCCTGGCAGTAACGTACAGCATACTTGCCAACCTTGAGACCTCCGAATTCGGGATATGGGGGGCGGGATATATATTGTAGCGTCCCGGAAGAGTTAGTGCTGCAAGGGGTTCTGGGTATTTGGTTTATGTGTGTTACAGTGCGGATGTTCTCCTGAAAAGTGTTTGTCATTCTTGTTTGTTGTGGGTTCACAGTGTGGCGCATATTTGTAACAGTGTTAAAGTTATTTATACAGCCACCCTCTGTGTGACCTGTATGGCTGTTGATGAAGTATGCATTGCATTCACTGTGTGTAAAAGCTGCATATATTGCGTGACTAGGCCGGCACACTGTTTGTTTTTAGGAAAAAGCGGGCGTTACGACAGGTTGCAGAGGACCCCAAAGGCAGTGCCTTTAAGGCATGCCCCCGATATTGTTGTCCGTGTGGAAATCGGGAGAAATTTGGGAGAATGGTTGCCCCGGGAGATTTTCGGGAGGGGCACTGAAATTCGGGAGTCTCCCGGGAAAATCGGAAGGGTTGGCAAGTATGACGTACAGTACCCAAGTCCTGCAAAGAGGCAGCAGCTGCGTAAAGTAGCCTGCATACAGCCTACCTGAGCCTCCCCTGAAGAAGAAGTGACTGTAAACACGGATAATCCAAATTTTTTATTTATTTAATTTTTTTTTTGTAATACAGTGGCAGATTTAGGTTTGTGAATCTTATATTAAGTGTTGGATGATACTAAATGTTATTTTAATATCAATAAAGTTATAGTACAAAGACAATGAATGTTAGCAGTATAATGTACTGAAGTGTTTACATGGAAATAATCCAAACAAGATTTGATGTTAATGTTGCTTCATTAGAGCACGTTAACCTATACATGTAATCCAGCATATTTTATAAACATGAGAGAGGGGTCTAAAATACAAAGTTGCTAAATTGGCAACACGTTCACTGGCTGTCCAGGGGCCTCGTATACAAAGCTTGCTTGCACACAAAAACCTGACGTACACCCATTTTCATTGCAAAGAGGAAATGTATCAAAACTGACGTTGACATGGAAATGTGCGCTGCCTCACGGCAACTTCATAGCTGTCGTAATCACAAATTGTACAGGCTGTGCATTCTTTAGCTACACACATAAGTGATGCTGGGCAACAGTTCACATTAAAAAGTGCTATCTTTTACACTTAAGACTGATTGATGTGGCCATCAGAGACCTATGAACAATTACGCCCCACCCCTACCCCCCGACATTTGGGCTCGGCCACATTTGATTTTAACAATGTAAAAAAGATTGAGGTAAGGACACAAATTTAACTTTTTTGCAAAGCATTAAATATTACTATTTGTGAGGACATACTGTACATATATATATATATATATATATATATATATATATATATATATATATATACATACATATATATGAATATATATATATACACATACATATTTAATCATATATTCATACATATATATACATACTACAAGGGTGAAGTGTCTAGCTCAGGACACAACGGATGTGACGAAGTTGGTACTATGTGGGGATTGAACCAGGGACCATCGAGTTGCGCACGGCCACTCTCCCACTGCGTATGTTGGAATATGTTGCCTATAATAAATATGTTGTCTTTGTAGCATATTCAACTGAATATGGGTTGAAAATGATTTGCAAATCATTGTATTCCATTTATATTTACATCTAACACAATTTTCCAACTCATATGGAAACAGGGTTTGTATATATACATATATATATATATATACATGTATATATGTATATATATATTGAGTGATTTTCAAGCTATGGTACTGGTGGTACACAGGCTTTATCTTGTGGGACACCAAAGAATGACTTGATTATTTTTATTTTGTAACATTCAAACACAGTGTTACCGTTCAAATTTTGTGTAAAGTTACAGTGGCCAAAAATATTAAATGTACTTAAATAGAACCTCTGCTTGTTTATAATTAGTAGTTAGACCTACTACGCTACTGTACTGTAATGTTGGTCTTTATGGTGGTAGTTGCAGAGCGAAATGTTTTCAGAAGTGGTATTTGGTGAAAAAAGTTTGAGAACCACTGATCTCCGTGATCATTTGGCCACAATGTCTTCCTGGGACTCCAGCGGGCAGAAGTAAGTGGCGGCACACGAGACCGCTGGGGCGAAATCTGTCATATACTGTGCGGCAGTACTTGCCTGTATATTGTAATAATACATTGAGTAGTCGAACAAGAGTCAAAGTCTTTCGTATCCCTTTTTATAGCACTGGGGAAGCGGGAGGGACACAGTTGCAGCGATTATCTTTTCAAACACGTCTTTATTTTGGCGATGTTCATCCATATTCTTCTTCAGTTTATTTGTTTCTGATGTCCGACCATTTTTTTTTCTTTTAGCCTGTGTGCTGTTTTCCGTAGCAGTAGAAAGAAGCAACTCCGACTCAGGTCTCATTGTTGTCTGGGCGTGTCAAGCCAGACATCAATTTTGAGTAAATTGCGATGGAACAAAGAAATGTGCTTGGATTTGTGCGTGCAACACTCTGGATCATCTGTATTCTTATTGGCATACGCCATTTTCTAGATTTGATTGTTCAAAGTTAGTATTAAAACCACGCAAATCTTTGTACATGAGGCCCGAGGCGTGTTCAAGCAGAGTTCCGATGCCAACTAGTTGGAACAACAAACTATGTTCACAGTCCCATTATAATGTGTTAATAACCCAGCAGGCACAAGACATTAAAACACCATTGAGAACTTTTTTAATTAGTTCCTGACGTTGAGCAACTCAAGCCTAACCTTGTAACAACATGCTTTTTGATCAATGTTGGGTTCTGACGTTGATTTGGCCATTGAAATACGGTCATCTCCCAACCAATATTTTACAACACAAACACAATGTTGAAACATGCTTTTTGATGACATTTTGCTTTGACCATTGAAATTTGATCATTTTTCAACCAACAATGTGTATCCAACATTATACATCAACTGTGTCTTAATTTACAAATACAATTATTTTGCAAAGTTGTTTCAAAGTCAGTTTTAAAAACATATATGTATAATCAACGCTGTATCAATGTCTTGTGCATGCTGGGAAGCGAGGGCAACATATAAGGCAATCTGTACGTAAGGCAGTTTAAAATGCTTTACGGATATATATGATGACAAGAAGGCAAATAAAATCATGAATAAAAAATAAATCATAAAATAATCATGATTTCATGTATTTAAATGTAACTTAGGCAAAATATGTCACTAAAGTCTCAAATTCTAAATGGGTTGTTGGAGAAAGTTCGGAAGAAGGCAAGATTGTTTTATAAATGTCGCCGTCATGACTATGTGGTTTACTTTTAAATTTTTGGACTTATGGGGATCCCAAATAAACACAAAAACAGGCACCAACCGATAAGAAAAGTTAGTTTTGTATAATAGGACCACTTTAAATAACACCGTCACTCGTCCCTTTACTAAAACAATTGAAAGTTTTACAAACCCTGTTTCCATATGAGTTGAGAAATTGTGTTAGATGTAAATACAAACGGAATACAATGATTTGAAAATCATTTTCAACCCATATTCAGTTGAATATGCTACAAAGACAACATATTTGAGGTTCAAACTGATAAAGATTTTTTTGTTGTTGCAATAATCATTAACTTTAGAATTTGATGCCAGCAACACGTGACAAAGAAGTTTGAAATTTGGCAATAAATACTGATAAAGTTGAGAAATGCTCATAAAACACTTATTTGGAACATCCCACAGGTGTGCAGGCTCATTGGGAACAGGTGGGTGCCCTTATTGGGTATAAAAACAGCTTCCCAGAAAATGCTCAGTCTTACACAAGAAAGGATGGGGCGAGGTACACCCCTTTGTCCACAACTGCGTGAGCAAAAAGTCAAACAGTTTAAGAACAACGTTTCTCAAAGTGCATTTGCAAGAAATTTAGGGATTTCAACATTTACGGTCCATAATATCATCAAAAGGTTCAGAGAATCTGGAGAAATCACTCCACGTAAGCGGCCGGAAACCAACATTGAATGACCGTGACTTTCGATCCCTCAGACGGCACTGTATCAAAAACCAACATCAATCTATAAAGGATATCCCCACATGGGCTCAGGAACACTTCAGAAAACCCCTGTCACTAAATACGGTTTGACGCTACATCTGTAAGTGCAAGTTAAAGCTCTACTATGCAAAGCGAAAGCCGTTTATCAACAACATCCAGAAACGCCGCCGGCTTCTCTGGGCCCGAGATCATCTAAGATGGACTGATGCAAAGTGAAAAAGTGTTCTGTGGTCTGACGAGTCCACATTTAAAATCCTTTTTGGAAATATTCGACATTGTGTCATCTGGACCAAAGGGGAAGCGAACCATCCAGACTGTTATCGACGCAAAGTTCAAAAGCCAGCATCTGTGATGGTATGGGGAGCATTAGTGCCCAAAGCATGGGTAACTCACACTTCTGTGAAGGCACCATTAATGCTGAAAGGTACATACAGGTTTTGGAACAACATATGCTGCCATCTAAGTGCTGTCTTTTTCATGGATGCCCCTGCTTATTACAGCAAGACAATGCCAAGCCACATTCAGCACATGTTACAACAGCGTGGCTTTGTAAAAAAAGAGTGCGGGTACTTTCCTGGCCTGCCTGCAGTCCAGACCTGTCTCCCATCGAAAATGTGTGGCGCATTATGAAGCGTAAAATACGACAGCGGAGACACCGGACTGTTGAACGACTGAAGCTCTACATAAAACCAAAATGGGAAATCATTCCACTTTCAGAGCTTAAACAATTAGTTTTCTCAGTTCCCAAATGTTTATTGAGTGTTGTTAAAAGAAAAGGTGATATAACACAGTGGTGAACATGCCCTTTCCCAACTACTTTGGCACGTGTTGCCGCCATGAAATTCTAAGTTAATTATTATTCGCAAAAAAAATTAAGTTTATGAGTTTGAACATCAAATATCTTGTCTTTGTAGTGAATTCAATTGAATATGGGTTGAAAATGATTTGCAAATCATTGTATTCCGTTTGTACATATCTCTGCATTAAAGTAACTCTAAAATGCAACAAAACAATTGAAATGTTGGATTGATGGTCTTGACTATTACTTACAGTATATCAAGGATTAGAAAAATAAATTGATTTTATCAAAGTTTTATGTTATTTTCAAACCCTTCCTTCGCTACTAAAGTACCATTTCATGATAACAGATTTTGTGAATTTAGCCGGAGTCCGTGTAAAATTATTATACTTGCCCTATGATCGGTGACGACTTCAAACACTTCCCAATCTCAGATGTTAATATCTGGCTGCACAGTTAACATCAGCTTTAAATGTCCACTTAAGGGTTTGTTACCAATTTTTTATATTTACTATTCAGACAGTAGTGTTTAGGAAAAAAATATCTTTTTCTTAAAAATACTACCTTGATTTGGCAAACACAAGACAATCTCACAATACCGTTTGAGGCAACACACGTTGTCTTACTGGCAATAAAGATGGAGGATTTAGATTGTGGAATAAAAAATGTGTACAGAAGATAAGGGAACCCTGTTAAGATAGAACCTTGCTCTCTTTTGACTTATGGCAGGAGTATCTAATTTCTGGCAAAAAAAATTTTTTTTAATATTTGCAATTTCAAAAGTCACACATTAAAAACAATAACATAATACACCCACAACCATAGATAGATAGAAGAAAGTGTTAATACAAGGTTTCCACTATCACAGGATGAATGGTTGATGAGAATCACAGTTAAGAGACCACCAGGCTCCATTTGATTGGGGAAATAGAGTCAATTGTCACAAGTGCTTACGTTGTAGTCTCTCTGACAATTTAGCAGTAAGCCATAGAAATACATAAATATGATGATGGAATGGAGTAAAATAAGTGTTTCGTCCTTCTTCTTCTTCTTCTTCTTCTTCTTCTTCTTCTTCTTCTTCTTCTTCTTCTAGGAACTGTGTAATTGCATCAAATTGAACAACTGCTGCTGCCTTTCTTTTCTACCTGTATCACTATATGGGCTACAAACCTCGTCACGTCCGTCGTGTCCTGAGCAAGACACTTCACCCTTGCTCCTGATGGGTGCTGGTTAGCGCCTTGCGTGGCAGCTCCCTCCATCAGTGTGTGAATGTGTGTGTGAATGGGTGAATGTGGAAGTAGTGTCAAAGCGCTTTGAGTACCTTGAAGGTAGAAAAGCGCTATACAAGTACAACCCATTTACCATTTAACTAACATATATCATCAGGGATGAAGAAAACTATTTTATTATTATTCATTATTATTGTATTTATTACGTTTTCCCTTTTTTATGTTTTTTTTCCTAATTTTTATGATACAATAAGTGAATTTGTGCTTCTGAAATAATTATACAAATAATTTCTTAACCATTATTTCTTCACAATCCAATGACACTAAAAACATGGTGAAATGTTATAATTACTGAACAAATCTACTCTTTAAGTTAATTTAATAAGAGAAGCTGCATAATTGAGCCTGTGATGAGTTAGCGACTTGTCCAGGGTGTACCCCGCCTTCCGCCCAAATCCAGCTGAGATAGGCTCCAGCGACCCCCCGCCACCTCAAAAGGGACAAGCGGTAGAAAATGGACTGATGCATAATTGAGCTGTCAATGTGCAGTAGGGATGTAAATATTACAACAACTCACAATGCGATATGGATTCTAAGGATGATGATTTCATTCAGAATCAATTTTAAATTCAACACAATTCTCGCATTACATTATTAGGTATAAAAATGATGAAACAACTTTTTCAACACAGGTTACACAAGCTTCTTTTGGCTCCTGACATATAATGTCCAGATATATGCACAGAAAGTAAGCATGGACAAAATGTTTTTTTTAAATTAAAACAATAAATAAATAATTTTTTATTAGTATTTTTTTTTCAAATCATTAAAAAAAATATTGACTTGATTTAGAATAAAAAATGAATACAAATTGCGATTTGGATGGGATTTTTTGAGCACCCTTAATGTATAGTCTGTTTTTGGGTAAACTAGCCCCGATTTTGCTTGCCTGTGCTAAGCTCGCTGGTGGGCCCCAGTGGGGTACCTTGGTGCCTGTTATGTGTTTACATAAAATACTTCTTAAAAAGTAAGGAGTCCCGCCTCTGGCCAGAAAGACAACAAGGTGAAGTCAATCAAAATCAATCCTTCAGAAGCACCAGAAAATCATAAGAAGAATAGACAATTAAATCATTAATATAGAAAGATGTAGAAGAGAAACACAGAAAGGCACAAGTGTCACATTTGAATATTGCACATATTTGATGTAGTAGTAACACCATCCATCACCAGCACATAAACACTCCATACAGTTGGTTAGATAGAGAAGATAAACGAGTGAAGACGTGTCACTCCATCGCCCCTCCCAATACAAAGATCACACTCTATGCGTAGGGCCCCCCAAGATGTGACAAGTCCCCATTTGCGAGACTAAGCACATGTAAAATGTTAATTATTAAATGACAGGGCGCTTTATATGAAATGTGAACAAATGTTTTTTCCTATTCCTAGCCCCTTCCTGCTCTGTCACTGTTAAAAACAAAGTGGCACATTTACCTCAACGTGCTCACTGTCCCCAGTGGCGTGCAGCATTAGTGCTGGGCTTGTAAGACAGTCTTACTGGGTTCGGTCCACAGTTAGAGTTGGGTTAGGAACGTTTGTAAATGTTTGTGGCAAGGGGCATGGTCCGCGCGTTCCCTGCGATGGGGTGTGTGCAGAGATCGGTCATGAAGCAGCTGACAGGTGAGTGGATAATCTCAGCTGGAACGAGTTATCTAATCACCTGTTCCTTTATTAGCAGCGCGGGAGACCTCGACGGGAGGAGAAGAGGCGGAAGACAGGGGAAGGAGGACAACTGGCTGAAAAGCCAAGACCAGAAAGACTTTGTAACATTGCAAGTACGAGCTGGAAAGCCTTGAATATATCCGTGTGTAAACAAAAGATTAAAAGATTGTAAACGCTGTCTGGAGTGTGCCGCGACTTCACTGTGATCCAAAAGAACCCAAGTACGAGTCCTACTACAGTGGCACCCAACTACAGAAATCATGAAAAGGATGTCGGCACCAATCCCCCTGGAAGCGCTGGGCCAAGTCCTGGCAGAAGTCTCAGCAGCAAGCCGTCAGCAGACCCAGGTGCTGCAGGCGTTGATGGGCCGAGCAGAGACAGCGGGGGGTTCATCGTCCATGAAGCGCATGGTGGAGGGGGAGGACCCACAAACTTTCCTGGAGGTGTTCGAAGCCACAGTGACATCATGTAAGTGGCCCGAAGAGGAATGGGGAGCGAGGCTGCTGCCGCTCCTGGTGGGGGAGGCGCAGCGGGCGGCGTTGAGTCTCCCAGCGTCGGCCCGCACTCACTACGCCAACCAACGGCACGCCATCCTCGACCGGGTCGGCAGCAGCCCAGAAGACCACCGTCGGCAGTTCCAGACCATGAAGCAGGCGTCGGAGGGCCGGCCGTTCGTCTTCTCCCACCGACTGAGGGATGCGGCGACCAGGTGGCTCCAGCCCAACGGACAGGACCCCCAGATTTTGGAGGCAGTCGTGCTGGAGCAATTCTTGGATGGCATCCCGGTGAGAACATCAGCGTGGGTCCGGTATCACAGCCGGATGTGAAAACCGCGGTGAGACTGGCGGAGGAGCACCTGGCGGTGCACAAAGAGGCAACACCGGCAACCGATGGGAGAACCGCCCCGGCACCCCAACGACAACTCGCCCCGCGATGGGGGGGAACAAGACAGGAGAGACGGGGAAAACCCTGGCCGAACTACAGGGGACCAGCAAACAGGGTCCCAGCAATTCTGAGGGGGGGCTTCCCTCGGTTAGTGCACCTCAAACACCAGGGCCGGTGTGCTGGGGGTGCGTACAACCGGTACACATACGCCGGAAGCACCGTGATGGAGGTGGGGCAGGTGTTGCGGGTTGTCGGACCTCCAGCACCCGCTCTGATCTGGGAGTGACGTACTGCGAGCCGGTAAGGATACAAGGGAGTACATACAGGGTGATGGTGGATTCGGGCTGCAGGCAGTCCATGATCCACCCAATCCTGGTTCGACACGGGGAGTTGGGGCATTCAACATGGATTAAAATACGGTGTGTTCATGGGGATATATAGGAACATCCGATTGTGCCAGTGGAAATTCTATATCAAACCCAAAAGCATAAAGTTAAGGTTGCCGTAAGCACGCAATTTACGCACTCTATAATTTTGGGAACAAATTGGCCGGGATTTAATCAGTTGGTGACATAATGTGTGGGGGTGCGTTCACGGACAGCAGGCAAGGGGAGTATCCGCGCCGTGCTCAGTGGCGACGCGGTTTCATCCGGGAGTGACGAGCGGGAACCGGTGGGGGCTTCGCGGGAGGGCCGCCCGATGGCAACCTACGGAGGATTTTCCACTCAAGCAGGCCCGTGATGAAACCTTGCGCGATGCCTGGGATCAAGTGGATTTTATGGACGGTCAGCTGGTGCGCCCAGGGAAAGCGCGGGTATTTCTACATTTTTCCATTATTCGGGATAGACTTTATCGTGTGGGCCGTGACACGCAAACCGAGGAGGAATACACCCAGTTGTTGGTGCAAAAATGCCGCTGGGAAATGGTTTTCCAGGCGGCACATTTCAATCCCATGGCTGGACATTTAGGATATGATAAGACACTTAATCGGGTCATGGTCTGTTTCTATTGGCCAGGCCTCCGGGCAGACATACGCCTTGCCCGGACTGCCAGCGGGTGAACCCCGCAGCCACCCCAAAGGCACCTTTGCGCCCATTACCACTCATGGAGGTCCCGTTCGAAAGAATTGGGATGGACCTCATCGGACCATTTCACCCGAGCACACGGGGACTGCTTTGTGTTAGTCATGGTAGATTACGCAACACGGTATCCCGAAGCAGTGCCGTTGCGCTCCATCTCTGCCAAGAGTGTGGTGCACGCACTGTTCACGGTCATCTCCTGAGTCGAGATCCCGAAAGAGATTTTGACTGACCAGGGCACGTCCTTTATGTCACGCACGACAAAGGAACTTTACGGGTTACTGGGAATTAAGGCAATCCGCACCAGCGTATATCATCCACAAACGGATGGGCTGGTGGAGACATTGAATAAAACGCTGAAAACCATGATCTGTAAATTTATGCACGAGGACAAACCAAATTGGGATAAATGGTTGGACCCCTAATGTTTGCGATGCGGGAGGTACCTCAGGCCTCCCTTGGTTTTGCACCATTCGAGTTATTATATGGCCGAAGGCCTCGCGGAGTGTTGGATGTCATTAAGGAAATCAATCAATCAATGTTTATTTATATAGCCCTAAATCACAAATGTCTCAAAGGACTGTACTACGACCACGACATCCTCGGAAGAACCCACATAACCCAAGGAACCCAAGGAAAGCTGGGAGGAAGGTCCGAGCTCCAGCAAAAATGAAATTCAATACATCTTGGACATGCGGGCAAAACTCCACAAGGGGGGGCACTTGTCACGTGAGAATTTGCACCGTGCCCAAAAGTGTCAACAGTGCACTACAATAAGGAGGCCCAACTGCGTAAATTCTCACCGGGAGAAAAAGTGCTTGTGTTACTTCCAACTTCAAGCTCCAAATTACTTGCAAAGTGGCAAGGACCCTTTGTGGTCACACGGCAAGTGGGGGATGTCAATTATGAGGTCCAGTGCTTGGACCGACGCGGAGACACCCAAATGTACCATTTAAACCTGTTGAAGGCATGGAGAGAGGCAGAGCCTGTCGCCATGGTAACAGTAAAGGGGGGGGGGGGGCGGGGGGGGGAGTTGGGGCCGGAGAGCCCGTGCTCTGGTCCGACCCCTCCTCTTCCCTGTGATGACCAGCTCACATTGGCACAAAGAGCAGAGGTAGCTGAGTTACAGCGGCACTACTCAGATGTGTTCTCCTCTCGGCCCGGGCGCACGGATCTTATCCGACATCACATAGAGATCATCCCGGGGGTTACGGTGCAGTCTCGACCATATCGGCTTCCTGAACACAAGCGTTAAGTGGTTTGGAAGGAATTAAAAACCATGCTTGAGTTGGGCGTAATAGAAGAATCCCACAGCGTGTGGTGCAGTCCCATTGTCTTAGTAGGGAAGAAGGATGGAACTGTACGGTTCTGTGTGAATTACCGCAGGGTGAATGAAATTTCACGTTTTGACGCGTACCCAATGCCTCGGGTCGACAAACTCCTAGATCGGCTGGGCACTGCTTGTTTTTTAATGACACTGGATTTGACGAAGGGCTACTGGCAGATTCCCTTGTCCCCAAAAACGGCCTTTGCCACTCCGGAAGGTTTGTGCCAATTCTTGACACTTCCATTTGGCTTGTTCGGTGAGCGCGCCACGTTCCAGCGTCTCATGGACCGAGTGCTGCGACCCCATGCGGCATACGCGGCTGGGCAGCTGGGAACAGCACATGCGGCGGGTGGAGGGGGTGGGGAGGGGGGGGGGGGTGTGCCCGGCCTGAGTCTGGCGGTGGAGGCATGTGGCAAGGGCCGTGGTCTGCGCGTACCCTGCGGGCGGGTGGTGTGCAAAGATCGGTCATGAAGCAGCTGACAGTTGAGTGGATAATCTCAGCTGGAACGAGTTACCTAATCACCTGTTCCTTTATTAGCCGCGCGGGAGACCTTGACGGGAGGAGAAGAGGCGGAAGACACGGGAAGGAGGACAACTGGCTGAAAAGCCAAGACCAGAAAGACTTTGTAACATTGCAAGTACGGGCTGGAAAGCCTTGAATGTATCCGTGTGTAAACAAAAGATTAAAAGATTGTAAACGCTGTCTGGAGTGTGCCACGACTTCACTGTGATCCAGAAGAACCCAAGTATGAGTCCAGCTACAGTGTTCTTTTACTGAACAATTTCTTTCCCATGTTTCTACAAAACATGCATCAAATAGGAGGTCTCCAAATAGTATACATAGGGCCACAATTTAGCCAGGAGCTAAATGTTCTTGAGGGTATTTATCCATACCTCTTTTTTTTTTTAACCATTATTTGTTTTATGCCCGATTGAGGCTGAGATAGGCGCCAGCGCCCCCCGCAACCCCAAAAAAGGGATTAAGCGGTAGAAAATGGATGGATGGATGTTTTATGTAGCTATAATGCATCCTAATTTACATTCACAGCACTTCACTTTTTCCACATTATGTTACAGCCTTATTCCAAAAGTGAGTACATTCATTTGTGTCCTTAAATTTCTACACACAATACCAAATAATAACCATGTGAACAGTTTTTTATTTTATTTTACAAATTTATTATCCATCCATTTTCTCCCGCTTATTCCCTTTGGGGTCACGGGGGGCGCTGGTGCCTATCTCAGCTACAATCGGGCGGAAGGCGGGGCACACCCTGGACAAGTCGCCACCTCATCGCAGGGCCAACACAGATAGACAGACAACTTTCACACTCACTTTCACACACTAGGGCCAATTTAGTGTTGCCAATCAACCTATCTACAAATTTATTAAAAGAATAAAATAAAAAAATCACATGTACATAAGTGTTCACAGCAATTGCTTGGATTTACATGACGTCACGACCGGCTCATTAAATATGTGTGCTGGTCAAGCGGGCGGGAGGGTAAGAGCAGCATAATGCAGATTTAGCCTTTCTCGAAGAAAAATGCCCTCTGTTTGCGCTGTTTTCGGCTGTACAAACACCTCAAATCGCGAAAAGCATAAACGTTTCTTAAGAGATCCTCAAGAGGTAATAATGAAGGGCGGAAGAGTGCGAGATTTTAGGAACGACGACAAGAAAAGTGACACCCACTCCAGTCCAAGGGAGCTGCTGAGTTGAAGAACGCACAACTTTGCAGTGATCACTTTGTTAAAAGTTTGTTTGATATACTTTAGACCAGTGGTTCTCAACCTTTTTTCAGTGATGTACCCCCTGTGAACATTTTTTTTAATTCAAGTACCCCCTAATCAGAGAAAACATTTTTGGGTGATAAAGAAGTAAAATACAGCACTATGTCATCAATATTGCTCATTTGTAGTGATCTTTCTTGAACTATTTGGAAAAAAAGATATAAAAATAACTAAAAACTTGTTGGAAAATAAACAAGTGATTCAATTATAAATAAATATTTCTACACATAGAAGTAATCATCAACTTAAAGTGCCCTCCTTGGGGATTGTAAAAGAGATCCATCTGGATTCATCAACTTAATTCTAAACATTTCTTCACAAAAAAATATATCTTTAACATCAATATTTATGGAACATGTCAACAAAAAATCTAGCTGTCAACACTGAATATTGCATTGTTACATTTCTTTTCACACTTTATGAACTTACATTCATATTTTGTTGAAGTATTATTCAATAAATATATTTATAAAGGATTTTTGAATTGTTGCTATTTTTAGAATATTTAAAAAAAATCTCACTTACCCCTTGGCATATCTTCAAGTACCCCCAGGGGTACACGTACCCCCATTTGAGAACTTCTGCTTTAGACGTTCAGTATTTCCCACTGAAATATTATCTTGATATTATCTATATTTACATTTTTTAACAAACAGAAACTAGAAAGTCAGGGTCAATGGTCTGTCAGGAAAGTTACTTCTACGTCTCCCCACTTGCTTATTTTGTACTTAAACGTGTGAGAGTACATATGTTAATTGTTAGTTTTTTACATGGATATGCAGTCACTGGTGTCAGCTATCGGGTGCTATATCGTCATAGATTGTTCACACGGACAAGTCCTCGCAGGACGCAAATTTTAATCATGAAACGCAACCTTACTCAAGTAAAAATGATCCATATTTACACTGTTGGGAGAGTTATGATAACAATGTCATTGACTCAGCCACACTGAAAGAAGTTGTAAGCCTCTAAGATTTTTCAAGATTGTATCTGTTTCGTAGTATTTAATGGCATCTGGAGTGAAACATAATTCGTCATGTCTGGGAAATCCACGGATGAATAATCCTTGATATCACTCGACACAAATAATGTTTTGATAATGTATAGGGATCTACTTTTTTGCATAGTTATATATTTTGCTCCTATCTACTTTTTGCAGGAAGATATAGGACCCTTGTGTACTCAGAGAGTTTACTGCTTGCTGCATAACAGCAATCTTGGCTTGGTTGACCACCACTGGTTTTCACTTCCGTGAACAAGTCACGTGACAAAATACAAGAAATACGTTTTTTTGTTGATGCACATTTGGCTGCAATTACAGCCTCAAGTCTTTTTGAGTACAATGCCACAATTTTGGCACACCTATCTTTGGGCAGTTTGGTTCATTCTTCGTTCCGGCACCTCTCAAGCGCCATCAGGTTGGTTTTCATCCACGATGTCTCTGTACATTGCTGCATTGCGCAAAAATGAATGTATTCCAAACCGAATGTGTAAAAGTAAGGTGCTGTGAATATTTTACAGATGCACTGTAGCACAAAGAAAGTACAGTGTGAATTTTCAGACTATAATGAAAGAGAGAGATGGCAAGAAGTGGAGAAGTCATCTTTCACCTTATAAAGGCTGAAATTAAATTTGCAGCGATGCATTGGCAATAGACTCCATTTTCCTCCTCCTTGCTTGGAAGCAATCGAAGCTGTCAGCTCATCCTCGCCGCAGTAGAAGCTGTCAATCAGCGCCGTCACAAGCACTTAACCCAAATTACCTTACACCGCATGACTGACCTTTTGTGTGAAGCCAACAAAATAGCATGATCAGTGAATTGTCAGTGTACAGTGAGGTGGAGCCATTGGGATGTCTTGATGGTCTTATATGAAGGCTTGAGGGTCCATTTGGTGTTTGCTGGGTCGCTGGCACCCACAACCTTTCCTCCACTTCCATCCTCCTGTTTTTCCTCAGGGAGGCGGAGAGCTTCTATCTATCAAGGTCTTCAGAGAGTAGCATGCACGGGATGATCGCATTACCGTGTGGCGTCTGCCTGTCTGCGCCGCGCGATAACGATCTCATTGCTGGAGTTCTTGAGTTAACGCTTCCTGCAGGGCAATGCCGCTGTGCTTACGAGCTGAGGTGCAACGAGTGCCAAAAAACACGGAATGAAAGTTGGCGAGTTGCTTAAAAATGTGGGCGAACCACATTCTTTTCCAAGTGCAATGATGGTAACTTATTGTGTGTAACCTTTAGTTGAGGAGTGTCCAAAGTGTGGCAAGGCGACATTTTTGGTAGGGTGTCTACATACGATAAGTATTGGGTTAAATCGCACATTTCTGCAAAACTGGACAGCGAATAGAGCAAAGTGTGCCAATTTTTCTTTATATCAAAATGAGAAAATCAGAATTCCTGTTTAGAATGAGCAACATTGTAGTGCACAGCTTTTGGAAGCGGGGTTTGAAGTAGGATACTGATAAAGCAGGCTCCCGGAGTCCCACACACCACTCCTGTCATCGCATCGCACCCCCAGGGGCCTGCCCCACTAATTGAAAAGAACTGCTTTAATTGAAAAATATTGCAACTTTTGTCACCTTAAATAAGTATCAGATGATTATAGTTGCATCATACTTACAGATACAAAATCGTTTAAGCGTTTTAGAAAGTATCAAGTAACAAACATGTCCGCATCATGAGTTATTCTAGTCACTGAAGACAGCATTAGTCCATTCCAAACAGTTCATAATAAATAGCTTAGTGTTTTTTTTTTAATAGCTACGGCTGTTCTCTGTTTGAGTAATTTCACTTGATTCAACCTTTTCTAAAATTCCCCAAAACAAAATAATACAAACATATACGATTCATGCTGATTTTGTCGCGGATCAATATCAATAACGGCCAATATTCAAGGCTCCAGGTATCAGATGTGGAAAAAGTTGTGACAAACCAACCAGTATGGTAATTCAAGGCCACCAGTTTTGTTTTATTTTTTTGAAAAATCTAAAATTAAAACAGAAATTTAAAAAATCAGCTTAGTAAGGTAACACAGCACTAATCAGTATGATGCAGGAGAATAAACTGGAAGTGCTGTATTAAACATTGACAAAATTGAGCATCATCACCTTCGTAAATGTCCTAAATGTCTACCTCAAAACGTGTCCCAGGTCTTTTTGTTAAAAGTCTTGAAAACTGAAGGATGCACTAGTACAGTGGTTCTCAACCTTTTTTCAGTGATGTACCCCCTTTGAACAGTTTTTGAATTCAAGTAACCCCTAATTAGATCAAAGCATTTTTGGTTGGAAAAAAAGAGATAAAGAAGTAAAATACTGCACTATGTCATCAGTTTCTGATTTATTAAATTGTATAACAGTGCAAAATATTGCTCATTTGTAGCGGTCTTTCTTGAACTATTTGGAAAAAAAGATATAAAAATAACTAAAAACTTGTTGAAAAATAAACAAGGGATTCAATTATAAATGAAGATTTCTACACATGGAAATAATCATCAACTTAAAGTGTCCTCTTTGGGGATTGTAATAGAGATCCATCTGGATTCATGAACTTAATTCTAAACATTTCTTCACAAAAAACAAAATCTTTAACATCAATATTTGTGGAACATGTCCACAAAAAATTTAGCTGTCTACACTGAATATTGCATTGTTGTATTTTTTTTTCCACAGTTTATGAACTTACATTCATATTTTGTTGAAGTATTATTCAATAAATACATTTATAAAGGATTTTTGAATTGTTGCTATTTTTAGAATATTTAAAAAAAAATCTCACATACCCCTTGGCATACCTTCAAGTACTCCCAGGGGTTTGCGTACCCCCATTTGAGAAACACTGCAGTAGACCACTTAAGGATAAGATAGATTTGATCCGCCATCTGAAAAATACCACAGTTAAAACATACACACAGCATGAACAAGACAAAACGTGAATGCAAAGAAAAGTACTGAAATGAAGGAAATAAAATAAAAATAACAAAAGGGTAGGACAGGATACACTTTTAATCAAAATGTAATGGGAAACAATAGGGTTTAGTAACGGACATTACACAACAAAAGTATTTGCAATTGTGTTATGCTAAAAGTAATCCAATTCAAATGACTATATGTGAATCTGCATTTCACCTTCACATCTTAGCGTTCTGTTATGAATTAAATTAGTGTCATCAGATAAAATATCTCACTAATAAATAATTGATTGTGTTATTGTATACTCAGACATCAGTGTGGACGTCCTGCATGATGATGGCAATGAAGTAATGCCTCTGAGAGACATGGAAGATAAACACATTCGGAGAACTGATATTTGTGCAACACAACAGCAGAGAGGCGGAAAAAAGGGGCTGTGGTTCGTTCCCGTGAATAAATAATACAAGAAAATGAAATGCAAATGACATGCACAAAGTCCCCAAGGGAAAGACCAAAGACTTTATTGTTGGGGGGAGGCGAAGCCGGCAAAATGACAACAGTAAAAAACAGCAGGTTTGATGAGGATGATGATGAATATTCCCCAGGAAGTGTTTACATCAAAGCGCACCCGCGAAGAGGAAAGTGGGTTAATGATATTTTATCATCCTGGCTCGCACACACACACATATGCACACATGGTAGCACATCAAACGTTTCCTCTTTTGTCCTGGCAGCCTACAAGGAAAAGATGAAGGAGATTTCCGTCTTCTCGCTCATCTGCTCCTGTCTGTACCCTGACATGCGCAAGAACACCCTGGGTGACTTTGAAGGTGAGCGTCGACAACGTTAGCTGCCATCTTCTTATCCTTTCATTCACTAGAAGTCTTTTAAATCGCAATGTATTTAATGACTCTTTTATTATATTTTTAAAAGTACCCTATTTTCCGGACCATAAGCTGCTACTTTTTTCCCAAGCTTTGAACCCTGCGGTTTATACAAAGGTGCGGCTAATCTAAGGATTTTTCTTTGCTAACGGCTAAATTATGGAATGGATTAAACAAAGCTTATCCACTTTGAGAAACTGTTCAAACTCAAAGTGTTTACAAAAGACAAGGAAAAAGAATCCCGATGAACATCTTGAACCTTATTAAAAAGTTAAGTTAAAGTTAAAGTCCCAACGATAGTCAGACACACTAGGTGTGGTGAAATTATCCTCTGCCATTTGACCCATCCCCATGTTCACCCCCTGGGAGGTGGGGGGAGCAATGAGCAGCAGCGGTGGCCATGGTCGGGAATCATTTTGGTGATTTAACCCCCAATTCCAACCCTTGATGCTGAGTGCCACGCAGGGAGGCAATGGGTCCCATTTGTATAGTCTTTGGTATGACTCGGCCGGGGTTTGAACTCACGACCTTCCAGTCTCAGGGCGGACACTAACCACAAGGCCAGTGAGAAGGTCTTGATATTATTACGATTCTTAAATTATTATCATTATTAAAAAAACAAAAACAAATCTTATTTGTCTCATAAAGGATGGATAAAGACATCCATGATTTTTGTGTTATGTTGATCATCCGTTTTACTGTTTAAGAACAATTAAGGTATGTAAATAAACATTTAAAGTCTTTCTATGTAATTACATAATTTCACGATGTACCGGTTTATATCTGCGGCTTATAGTCTAGTGCGGCTAATACCGTATTTCCTTGAATTGACGCAAGGGCATATAGTATGCGTCTGCCTTGAATTACTGCCGGGTCAAACTCGCTTCCCAAAATAATTAGCGCATGCTTAGTATTACTGCCTGGTCAAACTCGTGACGTCACGAGTGACACTTCCCCTGTCATCATTTTCAAAATGGAGGAGACTGATTTCAATACCGGTAATTTGAAATCGCATAAACGGAAGAAGATTCAGTAGGATTTAAGGTCCAAGCTTACATCACACTCAATTTTTTACTGCTTACCTTTGGTAAGTGCCGTAGTGAGAAGAAGTTTTAAAATAATTAGCACATGCTTACTTCTACCGCATGCCTTTGGTAAGCGCAGGAGTGAGGAGAGGTTTTAAATTAATTAGCGCTCCCGCGGCAAATCAAGGAAATACGGTATATGAAAAAAATATTTTACTTTTTTTTTGTGGGTGCGGCTTATAGTCCGGAAAATGCAGTACTACTAATGAGATAAGACGTTGTACTGCTGGACTAACGTCCTAATCTTCTTTGTGGGGTTATTTTTCACTAAACCCACAGACTTGGACATCAAGCCCATCAACAAGCGGGCCTCAGGGCAGGCTTTCGAGGTCATCCTCAAGCCGTCCTCACCAGTGTCCGACGCGACCCACTGCGTCACCAATCCACCCAAAAGGGACATTTCCCTGGAGGAAATCCAGAAGAAGCT
>NC_084618.1:37947840-38000340 GCF_033978795.1 Nerophis ophidion | reverse complement strand
CTCAGTATTCTTCTTTCTCCAAACCCGGGGAGTTGAGTTTATACCAAAAAGTTCTATTTTGGTTTCATCTCACCACATGATATTCTCCTAATCCTCTGCTGTATCATCCATGTATTAATTTTGGTATAAACTCAACTTTGTGTTTGGAGGAAGAAGAATACTGCATCCCAAGAACACCACACCTACTGTGAAGCATGGGGGTGGAAACATCATATTTTGGGGCTGTTTTTCTGCTAAGGGGACGGACTGTTGATCCGTGTTAAGGAAAGAATGAATGGGGCCATGTATTGTGAGATTTTGAGCCAAAACCTCCTTCCAACAGTGAGAGCTTTGAGTGGTTACATACTTATTTTCCACCATAATATACAAATAAATTCTTTAAAATTCCTACAATGTGAATTCCTGGATTTCTTTTTTCACATTCTGTCTCTCACAGTTGAAGTGTACCTATGATAACAAATTACATACCTCTGTCATCATTTTAAGCGGGAGAACTTGCACAATCGGTGGCTGACTAAATACTTCTTTGCCCCACTGTATATATATATATACACACACACATACATACATACATATATATATAGACACATACATACACACATATATGCATATATATATGCATATACATATATATATATATGCAAATATATACATATACGTTGACCTCGGCACTCTGACCCCGTATCTCAGCGACTGTGTCACAAACCTAGGGCTAAAGTTCGACTCAGATTTTAGATTCAAAAAACAAATCAGCAGCGTTGTTAAAAAAAGCTTTTATCAATTACGCCAAATAGCAAAAGTGAGACCGCTTCTGTCAGGACATGATCTCGAGAAATTAATTCACGCCTTTAACTCGAATCGTTTAGACTACTGCAATGCCCTGTATGTAGGCATTAGCCAGGCCTCCCTCGCCCGCCTGCAGCTCGTGCAGAACTCTGCTGCTCGTCTGCTAACACAGACCCGCAGATGTGAGCACATCACCCCTATATTAGCGTCCCTTCACTGGCTCCCTGTGCGTTATTGAATCAATTGTAAACTCCTTCTATTTGTTTTTAAATGTCTTAACAACTTCGCACCAAGATATCTCTCCAACCTCCTTCAGCCTCACTGCCCCACCCGATCCCTAAGATCAGCTAATCAGCTGCTACTGACGGTCCCTGACACAAGGCTGAAGCTGAGAGGGGACAGAGCTTTCGCCGCTGCTGCTCCCAAGCTCTGGGACAACCTACCTCTGAGTGTTAGACAAGCCTCCTCTCTTCCTGTTTTTAAATCTCTCTTAAAAACATACTTTTATTCCTTGGCTTTTAACACTGAGTGATATCCATCCTGCAATGGTGCCCCATTATACACCTGCTGTGAACATGTTTTTATGTTTTATTTATTTATTTTTTATCATGTTCTGTTTGTGTTGTGTTGTTTGCTCGGTTCTCGTATTATCTTTTAACCTGCCCATTGTACAACACTTTGGCTACACCTGTGGTAAATTTTAAATGTGCTTTATAAATAAAGTTGATTTGATTTGATACATACATACACATAAATATATATACATATACATATATATATATATATATATATATATATATATACATATATATACATACATACATATATATACAGTATATATACATACACATATATACATATATTTATATATAAATATACATATATATATATATATACATACACATATATACATATATTTATATATAAATATACATTCACACACACACACACACACACACACACACACACACACACACACACACACACACTAACACACTGCAAGTTGCAAGTTGCAAGCTAGCGGTTAACGCTCGAGTTGCCAGATATCTATTAGCTATGTATTCTTTGAACATCTGAGTATTGCAAAATAATAAGGTATATTTAGGATCAGTTTTATTTAAAACACAATTGTATACAAGATATAAAAGTAGGGGGTCCCTGCTCTATTTTTCCATCTATTTGAGACCCTGATATAGCTCCGGGGTTCTTAATCTTTAACACCTCGGGGTCCACTGAAATATTAACACTGAATTAGTAATCTTACTCTCTTAAACATATTCAACAATCGAACTTACTTCAAGTTTCAATGTTGTCATTAACGCACTTTGTGTGTCTTTCTACACGTTAAAAACAGAAAGAACGCGCATTTACAGAAGTCCGCGGAACCCCCGTGTTGCGTTTTTTTTTCTTCGCTTTCTCTGTGTCAAAACCCTGGTTTTTTTGTTTTTTATTTATTAATTATCGCTTTCTGCCGGTGTTGTCCCAAAATGGGATTGCCTTCCAAAAAATGTTTTCTTCGCGGGAGCATGCATCGCTTGCTAAACCTGCATTGCTTGGCTTTGTCTGTCCACAGCGGATTACTACCTGTAGGTGTAAGACAAACACATTATCTTCGTGGTTATTGTAACACTACGTGTTTCACAATATTTAAATCTTTATCGTGTTCGAAAAATTTGTTTGCCATTTCTGTGGTATTAATGAGATTTAAAGGACTGTTTTTAGTCTGATGTTCATGTGATAAAACCTCTTTCTTGTTTGGAAGATACATACAATTGTAATTGTTATTTCTTTGTTCACATAATAAATATTTGTAAAGTGCTTGGATGTATTCATTTATGTAAAATTTTCATTAAATGTAATATTGCATGACAAAAAGTGATTCAAATTACTTTTGGGATATTTACACACCGCATATTTACACACATATTTTACGAGAATACCCTTATGAGCATTACATATATCAAAACCAAGTACCTACTGTACTGTTTACTTGTTGAAATATACTTTTTAGAGCTAAAATGTACCCAAAACGACCACTTTGCTGCTGCCAAAAATTGATTTCAAGTAATATTTTCACACTTGACACATCTCATCTCTGCATATATTACTAGAGTACCGTTATAAGCATTACATATATCAAAATAAACTACCTACTGTACGATTCACTTGTTGAAATACCCTATATAAAGCTAAAATCTACCCGAACAACCACTTTGCTGTTACTAAAAAAATATTTCAAGTAAAATTTGATACTGACACATCTCATTTACGCATATTTTACTAGAATACCCTTATGGGCAGTGACGTGCTGTCAGGGGAGGCAAGTGAGGCAGTGCCTCACCTGCCACCAGGTGGCTTAACCATGAGATGTTCCAAAACGAAGTAATAAAATAAAATAAGTTAATATTTCTCTTTTGATTTATGCTTTCCAAGTGATTTTGGTGTATATTTTGATAATTTTTATGGTCAAAATCGCAGAAATTCCATGTTTCCTGATCAAAACAATGCAGCAGATGAAAACTGAGGCAGACACAGGCGGTGCCTCCACGGCTACACAGTGTGTATTGGGCATGCGTGCGAGGGGGCGCATGCTTGTTGCCACGTGTAAAAGGCAGGTCTTGAGGCAGCAAGTACCTCTGCCTCAAGGTAGGGGGCGATATATTGTCAACTTGAATTTCAATGCCTAAGCAGTACTCTGACTTGCCACACTGGGAGAAGTTGGGGCTCTCAAGCTAGCAGACACAGGTTTCTCCCGCGGAAGCCAGCATTTATTTCTTTTCTTTTTTCTTTTTTTTTAACTGTATTTATAACAAACATGGCACTTTTATTAGAGTAAGCCAGCATTTGTGGGGTTTTTTGTTAGATGCAAAAAAAAATTGTTTAATTTCATGGAATGAAATTGAATTAAATGAATGTTTATCCAAGATTAAATACTTCTCTAAACTGGACTTTAAGACAAAATGAATGCGACCATACAAAGTACGTTTTCATGGAGGATAGCTATCGCTGCTTCAGATACAAATACAGAAAGGTAATATACAGTAACAATACTTAATTTATTTCGTTAAAAGCAAATGGGACCAAAAAGTATTTAATAACTTTATCAAATAGTTTTTGGACCCATTTATCATATCATCTTATCATTATGATAACGTTTATATAAAAGCGAATAACTCCCTTTTTTTCCTGTAACTAATGTGCAACCTAAAACAACAATGACTAGAGCTGCACATATGAATTTAAGTAAAAACAAAAAAAAGCAGAAAAAAAAGTATGTATGCCTCACTTGGTGTTTAGTTCACCACACGTCACTGCTTATGGGCATTACATCTATCAAAATCAAGTACCTACTGTACTGTTTACTTGTTGAAATACCCTTCAAACCAATGGTTGGCAGCAGCAAAGTGGTCGTTTGGGTAGATATTTGCTCTAAAATGGGTATTTCAACAAGTAAAAAGTACACAAGGTACTTAATTTTGATATATGTAATGCCCATAGGGGTATTCTAGTAAATGTGTCAGTGGTCCTCGTCAGCCAGAAAACTTTGATTTTGGGGCGGCAGCGGTAAAGTTTTGATCCATGAAGGAAAGAAGAAAGTGAATGAATGTATATAACTGAATACATTTACATATGAATAAAAATAAATTGGAAATCTCATGTAAAAAATATACAACATAAAGTAGCAAGAAATACGTCAATAATGTATTAAGCAAAACATGTTCTAGACCAAAAATCACTTCATATTCATAACTGCTCGCTCGTGATACCAGATCTGAGTTTCTGTGTAGAAATATGGGGAAACACCTACAATTATGCACTTTATTCACCAACTGTGCTACAAAAAAGGTCAATTAGAATAATACATAATGTTGGATAAAGAGAACATACAAACCCTTTATTAATTAAATCACAATTATTGAAATTCAACGATTTGGTGCATTTGCAAACAGCTAAAATTATTTACAAAGCAAACTATACTCTGCTACCCCAGAATGTACAACCATTCTTCTCGACAAGAGGACAAATATAACCTTAGAGGAAAATCTAATTTAAAACATTTGTATGCTTGTACGCCACTTAAAACCTCTAACATAATCTGTATGTGGAATTAAATTATCAAATTGATTACCAAAGAAATTAAACTAAGCACCAATATGATTCACTTTAAGATACTGTTCAAACTACAAGTGTTCACAAAGTACACAGAACAAGAATTATGATGAACATCTTGAACCTTTTTTTTTCTTTTTTTTGTTGAGATAAAGATTATTTATGTATTTAATATTTGTTTGCTTACTATGGTATATTATTTATTTATTTATTATTTATTTGTTCACTGTTCTGTTACAGAGAACAAGGAAATTGGATACAACTTACAAACCCTGTTTCCATATGAGTTGGGAAATTGTGTTAGTTGTAAATATAAACGAAATACAATGGTTTACAAATCCTTTTCAACCCATATTCAATTGAATGCACTACAAAGACAAGATACTTGATGTTCAAACTCAAACATTTTTTTTTTTTTGCAAATAATAATCAACTTAGAATTTCATGGTTGGAACACGTGCCAAAGTAGTTGGGAAAGGGCATGTTCCCAACTGTGTTACTTCACCTTTTCGTTAAACATCACTCAATAAACGTTTGGGAACTGAGGAAACTAATTGTTGAAGCTTTGAAAGTGGAATTCTTTCCCATTCTTGTTTTATGTAGAGCTTCAGTCGTTCAACAGTCCGGGGTCTCCGCTGTCGTATTTTACGCTTCATAATGCGCCACACATTTTCGATGGGAGACAGGTCTGGACTGCAGGCGGGCCGGGAAAGTATCCGCACTCTTTTTTTACGTTGCTTGGATGACAACATATGTTGCTCCAAAACCTGTATGGACCATTCAGCATTAATAGTGCCTTCACAGATGTGTAAGTTACCCATGCCTTTGGCACCAATGCACCCCCATACCATCACAGTTGCTGGCTTTTGAACTTTGCGCCTATAACAATCCGGATGGTTGTTCCCTTCTTTGTTCCGGTGGACACCCCGTCCACAGTTTCCAAATATAATTTGAAATGTGGACTTGTCAGAACACAGAACACTTTTCCACTTTGCATCAGTCCATCTTAGATGAGCTCTGGCCCAGCGAAGCCGGCAGCGTTTCTGGTTGTTGTTGATACAGTAAATGGGCTTTGCAGAGTATCAATCAATCAATCAATGTTTACTTATATAGCCCTAAATCACTAGTGTCTCAAAGGGCTGCACAAACCACTACGACATCCTCGGTTGGCCCACATAAGGGCAAGGAAAACTCCCACCCAGTGGGAAGAGTTTTAACTTGCACTTACAGATGTAGCGACCATCTGTAGTTACTGACAGTGGTTTTATGAAGTGTTCCTGAGCCCATGTCGTGATATCCTTTACACACTGATGTCTGTTTTTGATGCAGTACCGCCTGAGGGCTCAAAGGTCCTTAATACCATCGCTTACATGCATTGATTTCTCCAGATTCTCTGAACCGTTTGATGATTTTACGGACCGTAGATGGTAAAGTCCCTAAACTCCTTGCAATAGCTCGTTGAGAAATGTTGTTGTAAAACTGTTCGACAATTTGCTTACAAAGTGGTGACCCTCGCCCCATCCTTGTTTGGGAATTACTTAGCATTTCATAGAAGCTGTTTTTATACCCAATCATGACACCCTCCATCCATCCATCCATTTTCTACCGCTTATTCCCTTTTGGGGTCGCGGGGGCCCTGGCGCCTATCTCAGCTACAATCGGGCGGAAGGCGGGGTACACCCTGGACAAGTCGCCACCTCATCGCAGGGCATCATGACACCCACCTTTTCTAAATTAGCCTGCACACCTGTGGGATGTTCCAAATAAGTATTTGATGAGCATTCCTCAACTTTATCAGTATTTACTGCCACCTTTCCTAACTTATTTGTCACGTGTTGCTGGCATCAAATTCTAAAGTTAATGATTATTCGCACAAAAAAATAGGTTTATCAGTTTGAACATCAAATATGTTGTCTTTGTAGCATATTCAACTGAATATGGGTTGAAAATTATTTGCAAATCATTGTTTTTTGTTTATATTTACATCTAACACAATTTCCTAACTCATATGGAAACGAGGTTTGTACATGGTATGCAAAGGGGTAGGATTAAATAAGCTCTGCTTCTTTCTACTCCTTTTCGAACGTGCTGTAATGAAACACCTTGAATTGTGTGATGATTTACATTGTAAAATACAAAAACTGAAACTGAACTGAAACAATATAGAATGTGAGATATAACAGGATAATGCATACATTTATCATTTGTTTCCAAAACAGTTATAAAATGTAAGACCCCAAAATTTACTGTGGGACCCCATTTGTGCAACTTGATAGGGTCCCAGGGACCCAATTTTGAAAATTCCTAGCGCCAACACTGAAGTTTAACATGATAAACCTTCTTAAATTATATACAAAATGTGTTAATTACAGATAATATTATCAAGGCTCAAGTCAAGCTGATTACAAAATAAATACTTATCAAACATACTGCAAAAGAAGGGACACATAAAAAATGATTAAAAAACATGTACATACAACTAAATGAAAAAATAATTAATACAAATAAAAATAAAAATAATATGTTCTTTCAATAAACTGTCAATTACATTTAAGTGCAAATGAAAACAGCCTCACCACCTTAGTCATCATTTTTGCACTTAAGAAACGTCTCTTTTACTTTAGCTTCAGACTTCTTCTTGGTTGTTTCCTATTGTCGTTATTGCCATAAGTTGGGGAAAAGTGTATTACAATTCAGTACCGCTGCGGCCCATACTGACCGCAGTTGAGAAGCAGATTTTTTAAGTATGACGGAAGGCATACGTGTTTTATAAATATCGCCGCCATGCCTACATGATTTGATTTCACATTTTCAAATATACAAAAACAGGTACCAATAGGTTAAAAAAATGGTTTTGCAGAATAGTTTATTTTTAAGTAACACTCAGCTACAGAAAAACTTCTGCGGTCTCCAATCTATGTGTCATTTTCCTCCCTCCACTTCCTTTTCAAAGTGCATTCAGGTACCATACTTCAATGACTAACAGTGAGGCAGGAGATGTATAGAGTCTTGCTAACAAGGGACCTGGAGAGCCATCTAACAGCCAGACATTTTCTTGGTAAATCACCGGCAGAGAGAGGAAAGTTTGGAGAGTGCAATTAACAGCCTCAGGGTCAGAATTCTCAAGAGACCAAGTGCTGGAAAGAAAAAAAAATTCCCCTGGCATTTTTCCTCTCCTCTTTCTCTCCTGCCCCACAGCTAAATACTCAGACATGCTCTCTCTGTCTCTTTTACCCCCTTCTCTGACGACCACACACACACACTTCATTCACACTTTTTTCCTTGTTAACAACCTCCCTTCATCCTTTAACCGCTGCCCCCCAACCTGCCTCCATTATAGATAAATGTTACTTTGTGGTCGGAGGCGACAATTTCTGGAGCAGGGCGGAGAGTCGGCCACAGGTGTGCGATGGGTGGCAGCCATGGATCTTAATCTTAAAGCAATAACGCCGCTGCTCGGCGGAGAGGTCAATTTCGGGGTATCTTCCACGGGAGCTCAGGTTCACGGGTTCCCCAAAAGGCCGAACAAAGTCTTAAGGCACCCGAGCACACTTGGTAATTTGGCCGGAAATTGATTTCATGACAGCTGGTCTTGATTTAGCATTCAACAAGCCCGAATAGAGCTTTGGATTTACAGTAGCAGGCTTTAAAGGGCCAGACCCTAAAATAATTGGATGTCAAGTGGATGCTGCCGTCTGGCACCTTATTAAAGATATTAAAAAGTCTTTATGAAATTAAGACAGGATGAACAGGGCTGAAATAGAGACACACCGCCGTTCCTTATCTTAGGAACTCAAAAGGAACTGCACTTTTTTCGGAATTCCATCCATCCATCCAATCTCTACCGCCTGTCCCTTTCGGGGTGACAGGGGCGTGCTGCAGCCTATCTCAGGAATTATGCCTATCATTTACAATCCCTATGTAAGACAAGAACACATATTCATTTCTGTTTTGTGTATTTAAAATCTTTAAATACAGCTCATACTGGACGGCTAACAATGTAGCAAACAAAATCTATTCGGCCTATAAAGCCCTCTTAAAAACTGCTAACGATGCTCCTTTTACATGCCGTGACCTGCATATTAACCAAGTATGACATTAAAAGAGCTAACACAAAGGAAAAACTTTTAGTAACACGGCACCTTGATCACAGAGAGTTAAAGGCCTACTGAAACCCACTACTACCGACCACGCAGTCTGATAGTTTATATATCAATGATGAAATGTTAACATTGCAACACATGCCAATACGGCCTTTTTAGTTTACTAAATTGCAATTTTAAATTTCCCGCGGAGTTTCTTGTTGAAAACGTCGCGGAATGATGATGCGTGCGCGTGACGTCACAGACTGTCAGGAAATATTAGCGCAGCACCACTTACGGCTAAAAGTCGTCTCTTTTCATCGCGCAATTACACAGTATTCTGGACATCTGTGTTGCTGAATCTTTTGCAATTTGTTTAATTAATAATGGAGAAGACAATGTAGAAAGATGGAGTTGGGAAGCTTTAGCCTTTAGCCACACAAACACACGGTGATTCCTTGTCTAAAATTCCCGAAGGTGAAGCTTTACTATGGATCAGAGCGGTCAAGCGAACATGGTTCCCGACCACTTGTCAACCAGCAGGTTTCGGTGAGAAAATTGTATTAAAAAGTCGCCTCTTACCGGAGATCAGTGGAGTTTGCGCCATCCTTGTATCTGCCGTGACTTCCCTCAGACACGGGCCTCAAGACAACCGTGGACACACCCCTCCGACTATCAGGTACTATCTAATCTCACTAAAACACTAGCAACACAATAGAAAGATAAGGGACTTCCCGGAATTATCCTAGTAAATGTGTCTAAAAACATCTGAATCCGTCCCAATGCAATCGTCTTTTTTTTTTTTTTTACTTCTTTTTTTTTTTTCTTTTCTAGTCCTTTGCTATCAATATCATCATCTACAAATCTTTCATCCTCGCTCAAATTGATGGGGAAATTGTCGTTTTCTCGGTCCGAATAGCTCTTGCTGCTGGGGGCTCCCATTAAAAACAATGTGAGGACGTGAGGAGCTCCCACACTTGTGACGTCATCGTCTGCTACTTCCAGTAAAGGCAAGGCTTTTTCATCAGCATCAAAAGTTGCGAACTTTATCGTCGATGTTCTCTACTAAATCCTTTCAGCAAAAATATGGCAATATTGCGAAATGATCAAGTACAACACATAGAATAGACCTGCTATCCCCGTTTGAATAAGAAAATGTCATTTCAGTAGGCCTTTAACTACTGCAGCTATGGACATACTGCTGCATTGCCTCCAAATTGGTAAAAGTCTGTGCTGGATTATAAATCATGCCTCACACTTGTAACGTAAAAGGTTGTGGTCATAAAATAAGATGTCAGCCTCAAAAATAAACTTAGACCTAAAGACATTGCAAAGAAGACATGGCAAGACCCTTGTTTTCTTCCAGAATTTTTTACCTGAGGAGTGAAGATAATGATGAATTCATCATCTAAACAGGGAAGTCAAGTGTTGTGTTGAAAGATTAATATCCCATAAATTGGCATCCGAGAGAGCAGAAATTTTACAGTAATTAATTATTTTAATAATATGTTCGTAATTTCTGTTTCTTTTTTAGCACTTAGCAATACTGCTACACAATACTTATTGTTTTGCTACAGATGGGTCCGCATATCACTCAGCTTCTAAAACTTGTAGCTCGGCCTTCATATGTTCAGGTTCAAAATTATAGTATAAGGTTATGGATCATCTTTTGTCCCAAAGGAGTTGTCTTTGGCTCTCATTAAGTCTTCTTGTGTTGAAAGATATAAATATCCCATGAATTGGCATCCGAGAGAGCAGAAATTTTACAGTAATTAATTATTTTAATAATATGTTCGTAATTTGTGTTTCTTGTTTAGCACTTAGCAATACTGCTACACGATACTTATTGTTTTACTACAAATGGGTCTGCATATCACTCAGCTTCTATAACTTGTAGCTCATCCTTCATATGTTCAAGTTCAAAATTACAGTATAAGGTTGATGGATCATCTTTTGTCCCAAAAAAGTTGTCTTTGGCTCTCGTTAAGTCTTCCACGATTAGTAGTAGTTGTTATTGTTGAAGGAAATAGCGAACGTTGCAATGTGATCTGAAATCCATGTGCCCAAAAATGTTTGTCTTTGTGACGCTTAAAATGACCAAACTACGGTGAGCATTACATGTTATAATGAATGTACCCGGTACTACATCAAATATATACTTACGGATTGATTATACGCCGAAGCTGAAATCGAGAGGCGAACCCAGGGAAAGAGTCATTCGTACACGGGACTTTCCCCTTCTTAATCCCCCTAAAGGAGGGGGGAAAGTCGCAATATTGGATACGAAACGGAATGAGCTACTATTGGCATGAAAACGCCCTCAATTGTGAATAATTTGTATATTTTTATTTCGAGAAAATTTGGGGACGGCGTGGCATGGATGGAAGAGTGGCCGTGCCAGCAAGCTGAGGGTTCCTGGTACAATCCCCACCTTCAACCAACTTTGTCACGTCCGTTGTGTCCTTGAGCAAGACACTTCACCCTTGTTCCTGATGGGTCATGGTTAGCGCCTAGCATGGCAGCTCCCGCCAGTGTGTGAATGGGTGAATGTGGAAATACTGTCAAAGCGCTGAAAGTAAAAAATCGCTATACAAGTATAACCCTCCATCCATCCATTTTTTACCGCTTATTCCCTTTGGGGTAACGGGGGGCGCTGGTTCCTATCTCAGCTACAATCGGGTGGAAGGCGGGATACACCCTGGACAAGTCGCCACCTCACCGCAGGGCCAACACAGATAGACAACATTCATCCATTTACCATTTTGCCATTTACTTACAGTTTATATGTAAAACTTTGTTGGAGTTTTCTTGGAGGGCTTTATGGGTGAAATGGATCGAATCCCTATTACCTGCATTGTTAACTGCCTTTTGCTTGATATTAGTTACAATTTAAAATGCATAAAGGAGAAAAACATATGTGTTCTTCTCTCACATAAGGATTGTGAATTATAGGCAAAATTTCAAATAAGTGCATTTTCCCTTCAATCTGGATTACAGTACATTGTAAATAAAAACAGGTGTAAAAAAATAAATGGGACTGTTCACTGGTTTACATGTTTTTGACTTTGTTTTTCCCACTTGTCCAGGGTGTACCCTGCCTTCCGCCCGATTGTAGCTGAGATAGGCGCCAGCGCCCCCCGCGACCCCGAAAGGGAATAAGCGGTAGAAAATGGATGGATGGATGGATATGTCATCACAACAAAGCAAACCTTGAGAGATAATGTCACGTCGCCTCATGAGACATGCCTGTGATATTTTGTCTTTGTTTTAAAAGAACAAACAACATGTTTTGTAAGAACAAAAACCATGTTTTGTGATGTCAGAGTCACCTTGACTGCAGTCTAGACCTGACATTTGATATAAAAAAGCAAATCACAGAACTTCTCTTTAACTTTAAAATTAGACCAATTGTTTTGGTTAAACCTCATTTCCACAAAATTTTTCATACAGCAAGTACAAGATCAGTGTTCTACAGCAAAACATTCACTTTGTCCTTGGTTATTAATGCCAATGTGAGGACGACTATACTGACATTTCTCGGCACTAACATACCGCTAAAGAAAAACATGGACTACCGACTACGGTGCATTACTGTCTGAACTCCGGGTGTGTACTTACGTATGTGGCCTTCAGAAGTATTGCACGCCAAGGCTTTTATTTAAACAATCTTCTTGGCGTCATTGATCTTATTAGGAAAACAAACAGCAGCTTGTCTTCTGAAAAAGTTGTTGTTGAGTTGAGGCAAGGCCAGTAAACCAATCAATAAACCATTCCACAATAACCATATCAATATTACAGCAATCTCTAAGCAGGCCAGTAATTACAATGGGCCAGGTGCAAAACTTCAGCGTGACCCATGCCATATTTTCAATTTAAAAGAGAGATCTTTACTCCTAAGGCAGGGGGAGGAAAAAAATCAATGAATCGTCGACAAATTTTAAAACGGGGCTCAAGGCACGGCGATAAAGCTCCCCCTCCAATGAGTGACTTTAACTGTACGTTACACTAAGTTGACATTGATTGAACAGCAGAGGAGTAATGGTGGAGTGATGTTCAATAAGAGCACTCTGCCTTTTAGGAGATAGGAGGTGGGGGGGGGGGGGGGGGGGGTGAGGGGAGTGTTAAGGGTTTCATACAGTATGTAATGGCAAAAGAGCGTTGTTGCGCTATTAGAAGCTAGTTCACGTCAAGTGCGCAGCAGACTATTAAATGTTTGATTGAAGCTCTGCTTGGAAGGTTTCATTATGCTGACCAAATGAGAAGAATACTAGTGCATGTGAAACAATGAAATAGGTTTGACTACTTTTTCTTAAAGGCCTACTGAAATGAGATTTTCTTATTTAAACGGGGACAGCAGGTCTAATCTATGTGTCATACTTGATCATTTCGCGATATTGCCATATTTTTGCTGAAAGGATTTAGTAGAGAACATTCACAATAAAGTTCGCAACTTTCGGTGCTAAGAGAAATGCCCTGCCTCTACCGGAAGTGGCAAACGATGACGTCACATGTTGATGGAACATATTCACATTGATTTTAATGGGAGCCTCCAACAAAAAGTGCTATTCGGACCGAGAAAAACGACAATTTCCCCATTAATTTGAGCTAGGATGAAAGATTCATGTTTGAGGATATTGATAGCAACAGACTAGAAAAAAAAACAAAAAAACGCGATTGCATTGGCACAGATTCCGATGTTTTTAGACACATTTACTAGGTTAATTCTGGGAAATCCCTTATCTTTCTATTGTGTTGCTAGTGTTTTAGTGAGTTTAACAGTACCTGATAGTCGGAGGGGTGTCTCCACGGGTGTCTTGATGCCAATGTCTCCGGGGAGTCGACGGCAGCTATGGACGGCACAAGCTCAGCTTTTCTCCGGTAAGAAGCGACTTTTTAACCACAATTTTCTCACCGAAACCTGCTGGTTGACATTCCGTCGTGATTCATGTTCGCTTGACCGCGCTCAGATCCATAGGAAAGTTTCACCTCCAGGAATTTTAAACAAGGAATCACCGTGTGTTTGTGTGGCTAAAGGCTAAAGCTTCCCAACGCCATCTTTCTACTTTGACTTCTCCAATATTAATTGAACAAATTGCAAAAGATTCAGCAACACAAATCTCCAAAATACTGTATAATTATGGGGTTAAAGCAGACGACTTTTAGCTCTGTGTGTGCGCAGCGCTCATACTTCCTAAAAACCTGTTACGTCTTGCGTACACGTCATCATTACACAACGTTTTCAAGACGAAACTCCCGGGAAATGAGGAAATATGACATACTGAGAAATCAAACAAACAAAAAAAAAATGTAAATGCTCCAGTAACGCAAGATTACTTTGCTGTAAGTGGGTTAGGTTAAGATAATCGAACGCTCCTTTTCTCCTACCTAGGCTGCCGTAAATTTCGCCTGAGCTCACTGACAACAAACGATCTTGTGGGACTTCTTTACTATTTTAGAAGAAGATGTTCCACATGCTATTTGTAGCTATTGTTTTGCAAGCATTCCATAAGGAAGGGAAAAAAACATTGCACCTTGTTCCCCACCGGAAACAGCGGCATTGCTGTGACTGTGTTTTGCTGTTAAAGAAGCTGACCAATAGCCAGCTGCAAAGAAAGGTGTGCACAAACTACTGTTAAATCTAAATGTTAAAAAAATTATAAGTTACCTATTGGCAGCATTGGTTCGAAAAAAAAAAAAGGAATTTTGTGCATTCTACTTTAATGGCATGTACTTTGTACTCAGTTCTGTTTCAAATTTCAAGCTCCTTTTCTACACATTGAAGGCTTGGTGCTTACCTTGTTTCTCAGGCATGTTGTCGCAAAATGAAACAAATTAATGAATAAATTAAATTGGTTTTCCGTAAATGCTCTAATTAAAGGGGAACTGCACTTTTTGGGGGAATTTGTCCTATCGTTAAATCATTAAGAAAGACATGACGACGGATGTATTTTTTATGCGTTCTAACTCAAAAACAAAAGTCTGCTCACAGTGCAGCCAACGGGAGGTCCTCTATACAGCCCATAAAACCAAATTAAAAAAACTTCCAAAAAGCGCCAACAATACTCCACTCACATTTCCTGAGTTGAATATTAAGCAAGTATTAGTCATATTGTTATTATAGGCACTAACGCAGACAAACTATTTATAGTGGCGCCGCTATCACTACTGTGTGTGCCTATGTTGCCTATATCAACGGGTCAGCAGTCAGCTGTTGTCTCGCTTCCCTGCTCGTGGAAGTTTTTTGGTTTTATATTTTTTTCTTTTTATTCAGTCATTGGTGGAGCATAATATTGTTTTTTAATATTGTTTTTAACATGGCTGTGCAGCACTTTGGAAATGTTCTTGTTGTTTAAATGTGCTATAAAAATAAAGTGGATTGGATTGGATTGTAGATCATAAATCATTCTATCAGTCGGCATCCTAATGACAGCAGACATTGTTCAGAAAGTAATGTTTTATTATGTTTGTTGGCTCTCATAAAGTCTGCAGTGAGTAATAATCAGTGATGTTGAAGGGAAAAAAGCAAACGTCCTGCTGTGTTTTTAAAATTAATGCACTGCGTATGCTAGAATATTAAAAATACCGTTACATAAATATATATTATTATTATTAAATATTAAATGTTATTATACATGTGCCTGTTACTACATTACATACAGTATATACTTACATCCTTAATGGAGGTGTTTGTATGTTTTTAAGGGCCTTGTTGGCGGGATAGAGCGACTCTGATGGGCTCCAATGTAAGCTAAATTTTGATCAAATTTATTTACAATTTAGAATGCATAAAAAAGATAAACATATGTGTTTTTGTCTTACATAAGGATTGTGAATGATTGGCAAAATTCCCCAAAAAAGTGCAGTCATCCTTTAAGGCCTGCATTCATCAACTACCAAGTCCCCGACAGTCGCCAACTGCATGGTCTACAAACGCAAATAACCCCAAAGGGCTTTAACTACAATGGGCCAAAACATTAGTTTTAAGAGCTGTGGCTCTCAAAAGATGATTTTCTGTAAATAAATTGTCCTTGAATACTAGTAAAATCAAATTGATGATTTTTTGCAGTAGTGAGAAAAGTGTGGATGGCTCATTATATGTCGATGGAGTTGAGATCAAAAGAACACAAGAGATCAAGTGTTTGGGTGTTACGATTGATGAACATTTGTCATGGAAATCACATATAAATGATACAAGGGCGAATGTATCAAAAAATATTGCGATTTTACATAAAGTGAAGAAATTGCTGCATCAAAAAGCATTGCATATTTTGTATAACTCACTGATTGTCCCATATCTAACATATTGTATTGAAGTGCGGGGTAGTGCCTGTTAAACATATTTAAATCCAATATTCCTTCTGCAGAAAAGAGCAGTAAAATCATAAGTGAAATGCATACAGGGAACCCACAAATCCATTATCATTCAATTTAATTTATAAACATTTCATGAACTGGTAGAGTATAATATCCTAGAAAATCATGTTCAAAGCACATGCAACAATTCCACCAAACAACATTCAAAACCGATTTGTAAAAAGAGAAAGTAATTATAACCTGAAAGGAACTGTGATCTTTAATAAATCTAGATTTGGAATAGTGACAATGGAGAAAAGTCTTTCAATCAAAGGTGTTAGTTTATGGAACATACTTTATACTGAAATAAAACAATGTACATTTTTTTCTGCATTATTATTATTTTTTCAATCATGATGATGAAAATACATATTTTTCATCATAATAAAGATTTATTTCTTCATTATTTGTTTATTTATTGTAAAATGAAAATATGGCTTTGTAGTCGCCAACATTGTTGTATTTGTGAAAATAGGGGGGCAGATATTAATAACTAACTGCTTTCTGCTCCTTTTCATTCATAAATTACTTTAATGTTATGTTGTGTGATTTTTTTTTCGTTGTTTGATTTTTTATGAATGAAATAAATAAATGAACTGAACAGCACTGGCTGCAGGCAACCTCCAGATGTTGTTTTTGTTAACTCCGCAAGATAGCAACAGCTGCATTTGAAGTGTCATGGTCCGCATCCACAAGCTTTATCTACCTCTGCATTAGGAATGTGTACTACCATGAATTGATTAACGTGGACCCCGACTTAAACAAGTTGAAAAACTTATTCGGGTGTTACCATTTAGTGGTCAATTGTACGGAATATGTACTGAACTGTGCAATCTATTAATAAAAGTATCAATCAATCAATCAAACAAACCTAAACTCAGTATCATGATGACACCGGTGTCAATTTGCATGCCACAGAAGGCCACTGCTCTTGGGACGTGGAACGTCACCTCACTGGGGGGAAAGGAGCCTGAGTTAGTGCGCGAAGTAGAGAAATTCCGGCTGGATGTAGTCGGACTCACTTCGACGCACAGCAAGGGCTCTGGAACCACTTCTCTTGAAAGGGGCTGGACTCTCTTCCACTCTGGCGTTGCCGGCAGTGAGAGGCGACGGGCTGGGGTGGCAATTCTCGTTTACCCCCGGCTCAAAGCCTGCACGTTGGAGTTCAACCCAGTGGACGAAAGGGTAGCCTCCCTCCGCCTTCGGGGGGGGGGACGGGTCCTGACTGTTGTTTGCGCTTACGCACCAAACAACAGTTCAGAGTACCCAACCTTTTTGGGTACAATCGAGGGAGTACTGGAGAGTGCTCCCTCGGGTGATTCCCTTGTTCTGCTGGGGGACTTCAACGCTCATGTTGGTAACAACAGTGAAACCTGGAGAGGCGTGATTGGGAAGAATGGCCGCCCGGATCTGAACCCGAGTGGTGTTTTGTTATTGGACTTCTGTGCTCGTCACAGTTTGTCCATAACAAACACCATGTTCAAACATAAGGGTGTCCAAATGTGCACTTGGCACCAGGACACCCTAGGTCGCAGTTCCATGATCGACTTTGTAGTTCTGTCATCGGATTTGCGGCCTCATGTTTTGGACACTCGGGTGAAGAGAGGGGCGGAGCTTTCTACCGATCACCACCTGGTGGTGAGTTGGCTGCGATGGTGGGGGAGGATGCCGGACAGACCTGGCAGGCCCAAACGCATTGTGAGGGTTTGCTGGGAACGTCTGGCAGAGTCTCCTGTCAGAGAAAGTTTCAATTGCCACCTCCGGAGGAACTTTGAACATGTCACGAGGGAGGTGCTGGACATTGAGTCCGAGTGGACCATGTTCCGCACCTCTATTGTCGAGAAGGCTGATCGGAGCTGTGGCCGCAAGGTAGTTGGTCCTTGTCGTGGCGGTAATCCTACAACCCGGCCAGCGGTCAGGGATGCCGTCAAGCTGAAGAAGGAGTCCTATCGGGTTCTTTTGGCTCATAGGACTCCAGAGGCAGTAGACAGGTACCGACAGGCCAAGCGGTGTGCAGCTTCAGCGGTCAAAGAGGCAAAAACTCGGACATGGGAAGAGTTTGGGGAAGCCATGGAAAATGACTTCCGGATGGCTTCGAAGCGATTCTGGACCACCATCCGCCGCCTCAGGAAGGGGAAGCAGTGCACTGTCAACACCGTGTATGGTGCGGATGGTGTTCTGCTGACCTCAACTGCGGATGTTGTGGGTGGGTGGAGGGAATACTTCGAAGACCTCCTCAATCCCACCAACACGTCTTCCTATGAGGAAGCAGTGCCTGGGGAATCTGTGGTGGACTCTCCTATTTCTGGGGCTGAGGTTGCTGAGGAAGTTAAAAAGCTCCTCGGTGGCAAGGCCCCAGGGGTGGATGAGATCCGCCCGGAGTTCCTTAAGGCTCTGGATGCTGTGGGGCTGTCTTGGTTGACAAGACTCTGCAGCATCGCGTGGACATCGGGGGCGGTACCTCTGGATTGGCAGACCGGGGTGGTAGTCCCTCTCTTTAAGAAGGGGGACCGGAGGGTGTGTTCCAACTATCGTGGGATCACAATCCTCAGCCTTCCCGGTAAGGTTTATTCAGGTGTACTGGAGAGGAGGCTACGCCGGATAGTCGAACCTCAGATTCAGGAGGAACAGTGTGGTTTTCGTCCTGGTCGTGGAACTGTGGACCAGCTCTATACTCTCGGCAGGGTTCTTGAGGGTGCATGGGAGTTTGCCCAACCAGTCTACATGTGCTTTGTGGACTTGGAGAAGGCATTCGACCGTGTCCCTCGGGAAGTCCTGTGGGGAGTGCTCAGAGAGTATGGGGTATCGGACTGTCTTATTGTGGCAGTCCGATCCCTGTACGATCAGTGTCAGAGCTTGGTCCGCATTGCTGGCAGTAAGTCGGACACGTTTCCAGTGAGGGTTGGACTCCGCCAAGGCTGCCCTTTGTCACCGATTCTGTTCATAACTTTTATGGACAGAATTTCTAGGCGCAGTCAAGGCATTGAGGGGTTCCGGTTTGGTGGCCGCGGGATTAGGTCTCTGCTTTTTGCAGACGATGTGGTCCTGTTGGCTTCAGCTGGCCGGGATCTTCAGCTCTCACTGGATCGGTTCGCAGCCGAGTGTCAAGCGGCCGGAATGAGAATCAGCACCTCCAAATCCGAGTCCATGGTTCTCTCCCGGAAAAGGGTGGAGTGACATCTCCGGGTTGGGGAGGAGACCCTGCCCCAAGTGGAGGAGTTCAAGTACCTAGGAGTCTTGTTCACGAGTGGGGGAAGAGTGGATCGTGAGATCGACAGGCGGATCGGTGCGGCGTCTTCAGTAATGCGGACGTTGTACCGATCCGTTTTGGTGAAGAAGGAGCTGAGCCGGAAGGCAAAGCTCTCAATTTACCGGTCGATGTACGTTCCCATCCTCACCTATGGTCATGAGCTTTGGGTCATGACCGAAAGGATAAGATCACGGGTACAAGCGGCCGAAATGAGTTTCCTCCGCCGTGTGGCGGGGCTCTCCCTTAGAGATAGGGTGAGAAGCTCTGCCATCCGGGAGGAACTCAAAGTAAAGCCGCTGCTCCTCCACATCGAGAGGAGCCAGATGAGGTGGTTCGGGCATCTGGTCAGGATGCCACCCGAACGCCTCCCGAGGGAGGTGTTTTGGGGACGTCCAACCGGTAGGAGGCCACGGGGAAGACCCAGGACACGTTGGGAAGACTATGTCTCCCGGCTGGCCTGGGAACGCCTCGGGATCCCCCGGGAAGAGCTAGACGAAGTGGCTGGGGAGAGGGAAGTCTGGGCTTCCCTGCTTAGGCTGCTGCCCCCGCGACCCGACCTCGGATAAGCGGAAGAAGATGGATGGATGGATGGATGAGAAGGGCACTGTTTTACACACAATTTATAGGTTTACCTTTTTTCAAGTTTGGGCACAGTTTAAATAAGCACAGGCACTGTTTCAAAAGTACAAATTTGTCATTAGATAATATGTAAACAATACCCTACCCTACTCTGCATACAATTAAAAATGTTGCCGCAAGTAGTCTAGTAGCTGGATGTATTTTTATTTTATTTTACTGGTTTGTGATGTAAAGTAATGCAATTTCTTAAGCATTAAGTCATTGGTACAAACATACAAGTGCAAGAGTAGAGTAAATGGAAGGATTTTTTTTTTTTAATTTAGCTTAAATTTTTTTGAGTTGTATTAATAACGATAATATATTCATTTTAATGCACCGACCGCATGGCACCTGATCAATTATATATCCCTTTAATGGAACAAAAGTTGACTGATCAATTATATATCCCTTTAATGAAACAAAAGTTGACTTCTGTCAAAATATTGAGTGCAGCCCAAATAACTGCGAGGGCCACATGATGAAATGGGACGTCATGCGACAAACTCATTCGGAGATGACATAACTATGTCATAAACCTTTGCTGAACTTTGCTTATATGAACTCCCTCCAGGACGGATATCACACTAGCTGTCAACAAGCTCTGCACGCTTGTATAAACACACGTACACAAACAAAGGCCTACCTGGAGTGGGGGACATCAATGCTGGAGGAGACCACCTTGCGCTTCTGCTCAAGGAGGGACACAGAGCGACATGCGTCCAGCTCCCTGCCGCTGCGCTTGCCGTTGACCTCCCGCTGCTCGCCTTCCGCTGCCTCGGGGCCTAGGGAGCAGCAGTCTGCCTTGTGGCTGTTTGGGGCGCCGTTGATGGAGCTCTGCGCGGAGAAAGATGGGACAGTCAGGACACGAGAGGACTCGAGTGCAGGGAGCACCCATGAGGCTTGTAAACAAAGAAGCTCTGGGTAATAAACAATCAGCTGTTAAAGAGTCAAACACTCATAAATAATTCTTGTGCACACTTCCTATTAAAATGTGACTGAAATATTATACAGGAAAGGCTATGCATATTAGATGATGTGATATACGGTCATGTGGAAAAAAATAGAGCATTCCATAGTAAACTGCAAATGGTGTTTGTGGCACCCCCTATGGGTTGTGGTCAAATTGCTGTGCTGTGTGTATACAAGTAAAATATTTCCTTAAAGTCTTATGGCAATGAGACAAATGACTTATTGGGTAATTAGTTTCTAATTTTCTTGTAAGTGGCTATGTTTTTTTAACCAATCTTGCTTTTTTACACACATGTACTTGTCAGTCCTCCAGTGGTGTGGACTAAATTTTGCAGTGGCTCGGTTATACGCCCCAAAGTTACAGTTGGGGCCGGTTTACTAAAGGTTTGAGTGTACTAAAACACCTGCAAACTGGATAGCACACGCAAAGTTTATCTCCTAAGTGTGCAAAGTGAATTGCGTGCGTTAAGTGAGCAGAATCAGGTCGACTTGCAATCCATTTTGCGTCTCTGTTTTAGTTAATATGCATAATACATGCTGATCATTAGAACGCACACAATAGTGAGAGGAGAAAATGCAAATATATATTTAGCACACGCAGTGTGATTTTGCAACAATCATCAGCGTTTTGCAATCACTATTTTGCATTTTATTTAGCACACAGCTGTGAGAAAAGAGGTGCTCGTGCTGCACAGACAGACGATGGACAGGCAATCCTACGTGTGTAAACATAATTGGACTGACAGAAATAAAAAAACATTAGAAATATCGTCTATTCCGCAATTTGCTTATATTATTTTATAGCTGCTGGATCACTTAAGGGGCAGAATAAAATGAATTCAATTGATGCGTTTTGGTGTCAGCTGACATTCTTTAATGTTGTTCTTTCTTTTAATGAGGAAATATATTACTATAATATATCTCCAACATCATGAAAAGACGTCTTCCATTATCCCTTTTCTTTTGTTCGAGTAATTCCAGAAACACAAATGCTCCGGTGAAGCGATCCACTGCCTCGCGCACAGAATTAAGTGTCAGTGTTCATATGTTTCTGTTATATAGATTGTGATTCAGAAAGGTGTAAGATCTTATAAGTGTGTGTTGTTGATTCATGTTCAACACATCTCACAAAAATAATTGAAATCCTCGTTTAAATATAAGGATGTCTGCACTACTTTTTAACTGCACACGCAGTGGTAGTAGATCACATGCAACACGCCCCCTTATAGTATCCATCCATCCATTTTTTTACCGCTTGTCCCTCTTGGTGTCGTGTGGAGGCTGGAGCTTATCCCAGCAGCACTCGGGCGGAAGGCAGAATACACCCTGAACAAGTCACCACCTCATCGCGGGACCAACACAGATAAGGCAGAATATACGTAATTATATTTTTTGTGCATGCTGTCTAGCACGTGGTATGAGGATCTTAATAAATCAGACCCCTGGTGTTTTGTGGAGCTGTGTGAGAAATTTCAAGTCAATCCCACATATGGAGTTTAACCAAAGCGCCACCATGTGATGTTTTTGTCAGGAAAAAAATAGCAGAGGAAAAACAGAAAACATGTATTGACAATTATTCACCCCACTAAGTTTCGTAAAATGAGTGGAACTGATTATTAGGAATTCTGATGATTGTGTGAAATGTCTAGTGTAAAATAAGGCTACATACAGTATAGTGCATTGCTTTGCTGTAACCACTAGAGGTGCTGTTGATTCAGTCATCCATCCATTTTCTACTGCTTGTCCCTTTCGGGGGTGCAGGGGTTGCTGGAGCCTACCTCAGCTGCATTCAGGCGGATAAGTGTGCCATCATTTTTGCAGTGACTACACACCCCTGAAGACTAACGTCAACTCTTACATATGTGCGCGCACACACACACGCAAGCCAGGAGTCAATTAAAGGCATCATTGGCCATTTTGAACACACGTCATCAGGACAACTTGCTGTAAACGACCATCTAAGCTAATGACAAAGGCCTGCCACGTGGTCGGCCGCCCGATGGTGCGCAAAAACGCACAACAACAACAAGATGCATTACACCGGCTGAGCGGCGATGAGGTGTCACTGCTACCTGCTTGGTTCACACTCCTTTGTTCCGTCTGGCTCATGAACGATGACATTTCAGAGTCAGGAAATTGTGTTCTCATGAAAAATCTGTGAGGAAATGCGCAATGCTTTCAGATGACTTGGTGCGCGTGTGTGTGTGTGTGTGTGTGTGTGTGTGTGTGTGTGTGTGTGTGTGTGTGTGTGTGTGTGTGTGTGTGTGTGTGTGTGTGTGTATGTGTGTGCCCACATATTACAAAAACAGATTTATAATAACTTAGAGTGGAACCTCTAAAGAAGGACACCAGCTACAGCTAAGTAAAATGGGTAAAGAGGTATGATGACCACCATAGAACAGGAAATTAAAGTAACAGTAGAGTGGAAAAACAAGTTGACATTATATGCTTGATTGTGTTTCATTGTATATACTGTATTCAAACAATATCCAATTGTATTTACAATCCACTAACTAAGTGAAAATACCATGTAAACATCACAAATTCAATCGGCCATTTTGAATGTCCTGTGCAATTCCGTAGATTCTATGAATGTAGTAACGCTTCTGCACTCTGACCATGTTATCAGACCAGTTATACTGTAAGTATGCAAAACATTGGAAAGGGGTGTGCTGTTTATAATTCACATTTCTTATGTTGGGCAAGAACACATATGCTTGGCTTTTTTATGCATTCGAAATCAAAAATAAATAACCAACAATTGAGTGAACAGATTGATGGTTCTCTACTATGCCAAATATAACATAAAGCAACCACCAATAAAACTCCATTTACATGTCGTAACTAGGGGTGTAACGGTACCTGTATTTGTATTGAACCGTTTCGGTACCGGGGTTTTCGGTTCGGTGCGGAGGTGAACCGAACGAGTTTCCAGGCGGACATAATAAGTAGCGTAAACAATACTCAAAATGCCGGACATTTGAGGCATTTAAGAAACTCTGCCCGGACAGAGGACATGTCCGGTGAAAAGAGGACGTATGGTCAGTCTATCCTAGCCCGATCGCTGCTAGCACCGGACATGTCCTCCTTTGCGAACATGCTAGCAGCAACCGGGCTAGGATAGACTGACCATACGTCCTCTTTTCACCGGACATGTCCTCTTTTGCGGAGTTGTCAGGGCAGAGTTTCTTAAATGCCTCAAATGTCCGACATTTTGAGTTATGGTTGCGTGTATTAACAATGTACGTGGGCCCCGACTTAAACAAGTTGACAAACTTATTCAGCTGTTACCATTTAGTGGCTGCACAGAATATGTACTGAACTGTGCAATCTACTAATAAAAAATTCAATCAATCAATCAAGTTTAAGAAGGGGTGAAATACAAAACACATTGTTCGCGCAACAGCAGCATTCGTGAGGGAGGGGCAGAGACATAGAGCGAGAGAGTTATGATAAACGCGCATGCGTCTCCAGGCTCTGCTTTTTATCCATTGATTTATCAGATTTGATTTTTTATTATCTATAGCAGGGGTGTCAAAAGTGTGCCCCGGGGGCCATTTGCGGCCCACAGCTAATGTTTTAAAGGCCCACGGCACATTCTAGAAATACTATTAAAATAAACAAAAACATAACAAAAGTGAAATAAAAAAGCTTGAAGGTTAAATGTAATTCAGAAAAAGTTGCAATGTTGACAAATAAAACAAAGCTGTTTTTTTTTTTCAAACTGTCATTGCTCAAAACATAATATTGAATCAAAATCAATGTTATTATGAATTATTGACCTATCCAAGGTTCCAATTACTTCACATCAAATATTTCACTAAGAAAAATATTTTTGGTGGAAGATTTAGCAAATTTGGTAAATAAATAACCCAAAAAATTTTATTTTTTTGTTTTATTACTGTACCGAAAATTAACCGAACCGTGACCTCTAAACCGAGGTACGCACCGAACCGAAATTTTTGTGTACCGTTAGACCCCTAGTCGTGACCTGAATATTAACCAAACATGAGCGATATTTTTATTATAAGCGCTGAGCTGGAGAGCTTATTTCCCATGGATTGACAGGCTGGTCGACTTTGACAACCCCCAAGATGGCAAAAAATAAAGTTGCGGCAACTTTTTTTTACCCCCTTTGTGAGGACTGTGATTAAATCTTAATCTGAACGGAATTATGTGAGCGCCCCGTCGGTCGGCTTTGCAGCGAGAGTGGAGATTGTACAGTAAGTGTTTGTTTTATTATGGTTTATTATGCTGCGATGAGGTGGCGACTTGTCCAGGGTGTACACAAACTTCAGCCCAAATGCAGCTGACATAGGCTCCAGCCACCCCGAACGGGACAAGCGGCAGAAAATGGATGGATGGATGGTTTATTATGGTAGTTTGTACGTTTAGCACCTAGAATGAATTTACCATGAATAGATTAACGTGGACCCCGACTTAAAAAAGTTGAAAAACTTATTCGGGTGTTACCATTTAGTGGTCAATTGTACGGAATATGTACTGAACTGTACAATCTACTAATACAAGTTTCAATCAATCAATCAATCAAAGCAATGCTGCTGATGCTAGTGTTACAATAAAGCAGCATTTGTTCAGCAATCGGCTTCTAAAACTGATTGCTCATCTTCTTTGGGCTCGGGGTCAAAAATGTAAGGTTATGGATCATAATTGTTCCCAAAGTAATGTTAGTTGGCTCTCACAAAGTCTTCTTGAGTAGCACTGTTGTTGAAGGAGAAAAGATCTGTGGTTCTAGGGCTGGGCGATGTATCGATATACGCAAGTTTGTCTCTGTGCGATACAGAAAATGACTATCGTAATATTCGAGTAGACGTTCTCACGCAGTTGTTTTTAGCTGCGGGCATTAAACTACAGGCTCTCCTCGCTCTTTCCTGTGTCTCCTTCTCACAGACAAGCAGGCGCACATTCTTACATACGTCACATACTGTCACGTCATACGTCACATACGTATACGCCCTCGCCCAGCAGAGAGGTAGCGGCATGGCTAACGTTAGCTGTGATGCTAGCGGGTTGTTGCGAGAGAAAGAAGGTGCGAATCTCGTAACAAATGAAGGAAGAATTAATTCCCCAAAAAAACTGCACGGGGTGCATCGTCTGGCGGTGGTTCGGCTTCAAGCGGGAATATGTCGAATAGACAACTTTAATTTGTCAAGTGTGGGGCACAAGCGTTGCTACCAAAAGTAGCATTACTGCTAATATGTAGCAGCATTTGAAAAGTCACCTGCTAATAACTTTAATAAATACAATTTTGGTAAATTGACTTGGTTGTGATTTCCTTCTTTGCATGAAAGTTTAAAAGTAGCATATATTAGTGCAGTATGAACAAGAATATTTTAATATAGACACATAGAATCACCAAACTGATGTGATTATATGTATCCAGTGTTCATTCAAGGCTAAGGCAAAATACCGAGAAATATATCAATATGGAAGCAACTTGTTTTTCCACTCTATTGGTACTCAAGTTTAAACTAATTGTGATGTAGGAACCAAATCCTGGTTGCTCAATACCACAAATAATTTTAAAAAATGCACTAGCTGTGTTTTGCCTTTATGTGAAGAAACTCACCTCCAAGGCCCAGGTGGTAATTTAGTCTGCACGTTTAGGTTGATATCATGTTTTATTGTTTAAACAATACTGTATGTGCTAATCGATTGGCCACAGATAAGTAGTGTACTATTTTTGTGACCCCTTTCAATGCCAATCACAAACACAGATCCCCTCTGGCTGACACTGTATTTATTTTTAGTCCCCCAGCTGACAAGCAGCTAGCAGCTAATTATGGGTCTCCTTATAAAATGTGGAGCCACTAGCCTAAGCTAATAACGATCACCCCCATTCCTGCAAATAAACTGCATTTCTTAGTTTATTATGTAGCATTATCACTGGAGGACAAGGCTAAACATGTAGAGCAAGCCAGGAGCAGGCATGCTAATTACTAAGCTAACCACTAAGACAGCTTGAAACAACACCAATAATTGAGTGTTTGGTAGATGGAACCGCGTTGCAGCAGAAAGTAAAAGTCTGATCGATCGATAAGTTGGTAGTGTTGATATTAAGGATTATATCAGTATATAATCAATACTAGAGTGATTAGGTCAATATTTTTATTTCATCAACATAATTTTTCGTTGTTTTTGTTAATGTTTTCAAACTCAGGGAATAATTCCATGGAAACAGGAGGTCTTTAAAAGGCAAAAACCAAATAATTTAAATAGAGTAGTTGAGAGTAGTTTTTACTCTGTTTTAGTTCTTGTGTACTGTGACTTTGTTTTGCTCAAATAATTGTATTTAATACAAGAGAATAAGAACTACTTTAATTATCATGTTGTTATTGTTAAATTGTCAATTGCACTCATTATAAATTAATTGAAAGGTTTATAGTCAATACATGTGTTTAGTATCAGTACTGTATCGGCCCCTTTCACTCATGAATGCTTGTTTTCGGAATTGGTAGCATCAAACCCTAATTGGAACATCTCCATTCTAAACATTTTAATATTTACTTATTTTAACAGACACAGGACTAGTACTATTTTACAAATAAAGTATGATATGATATCACCTCATCTTTGGCTACTCACCAAGTTTCCATCATTTGTCAAAGGCAGAGTTTAAAGTTTAATTTGACATGGATCAACTTCTTTTTACACTTGTATTACGACAAAACATGTGATACATAAAGTCAATTAATCTCCAGCAAGCCTCTCTAGCAGCTAGGCTAGGGTCATTCTGGGCCTTTCAAAAGCTAATCATAATGTATTAAAGTACACTGTTAATAAAGGTTGTATGATCAATCAAACAGATCAATTTGAATTTTACCATACATGCAAAAGAGCAAGCACAAAGATGCATGCATCTTTGTGGGTCAAAGGTCACAAGTGCAGCAAATCCAATGTTGTTTCATTGTAGCACACTTTTTCTAAAAACAGAAAACACAACATTTATCATACATGACCTGGCAGTGTGCGTACACCGTGCTGCTGCTGCAAATACAACCGCCGACCCGGACATTCCAGCTTTAAAAGTGAGACGTCTCCTTGCAAAATGATTAATTCCCAAAGTACCACCTCTTTGTCAGCGGTGTGGGAAAAACAACGCATGCAAAATTTCTCTCGGCGACAAAAACAAAAAGTCAACAAGTGGCTATGCCCCCAAACCCCCACCGCCCATTACTCGATTTTCTGCGAGCAAGGGGGTGTTGCTGTGCCAGAGCGGGCACAGAGCCAAGCTTCCAGATTCTTTGGAGAATGCCACCCGCTACCGACCTGGGGGTGCCCGCTTTGTTGCCTGCTACTGCTCAAATGGGGCAGCATGCCCTCACAAACAACCCCCACCACCACCCCACTTGGGATGTTTAAAATTGCACCACACACACACACACACACACACACGCACAAACACGCAAACAAAAAGCAGCAAGAGATGTACACACACATGCACACACATGCACGCACACACACTCAGACTTCTCATTTTATGGCTTGTTTTCGACCTCTGTGGGGGAATTGCTAAGACACTTGACCATTGTGCAGCAGTGACCACTTTGGCTTTTGTCCACACACACACACACACACACACACACACACACACACACAGACACACTTTGCATAAACAAATAATGCAATCAAATGAAAGTTTACTTTAGAAATATAACCAAAAAAGTCTAGGTTTCAAGCATTGCACAACACATTTCCTCATGTAAACTGAACCTGGTTAATAGCATAACGGTTTTGGCAATGTGTGCATCTTCCGTCAGTGACACCACAGCCAAAAGGGCAAACTCATTAGTGTGCGCCATCAAAACTCCATTATTAACTCCTTCTTAGCGCCACAGCAATTGTCTGTTTGAACAATAAGTTGTGCAAAACAGTAACAGCCTTGTTGTAAAAAATGCATTGAAGTTTATTTCGAACATGTATACTATTTCAGTATGAAACATCACATATGGGGGCCTCACGGTGGAAGAGGGGTTAGTGCGTCTGCCTCACAATACAAAGGTCCTGCAGTCCTGGGTTCAATCCCAGGTTGATTGGCAACACTAAATAGGCCCTAGTGTGTGAATGTTGTCTGTCTATCTGTGTTGGCCCTGCGATGAGGTGGCGACTTGTCCAGGGTGTACCCGCCTTCCGCCCGATTGTAGCTGGGATAGGCGCCAGCGCCCCCCGCCACCCCAAAACGGAATAAGCGGTGGGAAATGGATGGATGGACATCACATATGTTCCATTTTTTCCGAAAAGGAGCAGGAGGAAGCAGCACTTATTTAATCAGACCCCTTTTTGTACATCATAACAGTTCCAATAACAACAACACATGTTCATTTTCTGTTCTTCATTTGTAAATCAATTACATCAATTGATTCTGAATTCAAAGAGTTCTAAAGAAAAATAATTAAAAATTGTGCAGATTTTAACATTTGGGATTATAGCAGTGGTTCTTAACCAGGGTTCGATCAAACCCTAGGGGTTCGGTGAGTCGACCTCAGGGTTTCGGCGGAGATCAAAACACACCCGACTCCTCATGTAAATACAAACTTCTCCCTGTTGGCATATTACGGATACGGCAACAGCTGATTGATTTCCAGGTGTGTAATTTGTTGGGAGTTTATGCACTGTCTTGGTTTTGTTGTTTGAACAAGGTGATGTTCAGGCCCGGTTAATTTTGTGCACCAGTAAAAAAAACATGTTAACACTTTAGTACACGGAACATATTGGCTCTTAACTAGTCATTAAGTACTAATTAATGGCCTTATTATAACCCTAATCCTAACCCTCTAACCCTGACCCTAACCAAATAACTCTAAATTAAAGGCCTACTGAAACCCACTACTACCCACCACGCAGTCTGATAGTTTATATATCAATGATGAAATATTAACATTGCAACACATGCCAATACGGCCTCTTTAGTTTACTAAATTGCAATTTTAAATTTCCGGGGACTTTTTTTCTTGAAAACGTCACGTAATGATGACGTGTACGCGTGACCTCACGGGCTGTTATGAATATGAGCGCTGCGCACACACACAGCTAAAAGTCGTCTGCTTTAACGGCATAATTACACAGTATTTTGGAGACCTGTGTTGCTGAGTCTTTTGCAATTTGTTCAATTAATATTGTTTAAGTCAAAGTACAATAATGGAGTTGGGAAGCTTTAACCTTTGGCCACACAAACACACGGTGATTCCTTGTTTAAAATTCACGGAGTTGAAACTTTACTATGGATCACAGCGGACATGGATCCCAACCAATTGTCAACCAGCAGGTTTCGGTGGGAAAATTGTGGTTAAAAGGTCGCCACTTACAGTCCCGTACAGCTGCCGTCGACTTCCCCGGGACACTGCGCGTCAACACCCGGCCGTGGACCTACACTTCCGACTATCAGGTACTGTTAAACTCACTAAAACATTAGCAACACAGTAGAAAGATAAGGGATTTCCCAGAATTATCCTAGTAAATGTCTCTAAAAACATATGAATCCGTCTCAATGCAAGGCGATTGCAATCGCGTTTTTTTTTTTTTTTTTTTCTAGTCCGTCGCTATCAATATCCTCAAACACGAATCTTTCATCCTCGCTCATATTAATGGGGTAATTGTCGTTTTCTCGGTCCGAATAGCACTTTTTGTTGGATGCTCCCATTAAAATCAATGTGAATATATGAGGAGCCATCAACATGTTACGTCATCGTCTGTGACTTCCAGTAGAGGCAGGGCTTTTCTCCAGTTGCGAACTTTGTCGTGGATGTTCTCTACTAAATCCTTTCAGCAAAAATATGGCAATATCGCAAAATGATCAAGTATGTCACATAAAATGGACCTGCTATCCCCGTTTCAATAAGAAAATCTAATTTCCGTAGGCCTTTAAGTCTTCATTACTTAGAATATGTTCCCCTAGTGTCCAAATAACTCTAAATTAAGTCTTTGTTACTTAGAATATGTTCCCCATACTAAAGTCTTACTAACTTTGTCTTGAATTCAAAAAATATCTGTGGTACCTCCAACAAGGTTAAGAACCACTGATCTATAGTTTGAAAACATCCTGTTGTTCCAATGAGCAAAACATGCATTGCAAATGCCAGCCAGCACTTTAAAATGGGAAAATGAGTGAATGTTGTCTGTCTATCTGTGTTGGCCCTGTGATGAGATGGCGACTTGTCCAGGGTGTACCCCGCCTTCCGCCCGATTGTAGCTGAGATAGGCGCCAGCGCCCCCCGCGACCCCGAAAGGGAATAAGCGGTAGAAAATGGATGGAAAATGGTTCTGTGCACCGGCCCAAATGGCTGCAGTCAGAGTTGTTTGTTTGCCTCAGCTTACCCGCCCACTAGAGCACATAAACATTGCGCAGGCCCCGATCCGAACCCTTTGTCCTAGTTTTAAAAAAATGTCACCAAATGCCACGACAGAAGTTACTGCACATGGTGTGTGTGTTTGCAATTCTGCAGGTGTTATGTTTGTGGGAGGAAGTGGGTTTAAAAAAAAAAGAAAAAAGAAGACACCGTCACCACAAACGCGCCATGCAGCCGGCCGACGTACCTTCAAGCTGGACTTCAGCGGTGCTTTCGGCGTGGTGTGGTTGAGCCCGACGGCAATGTCCTCCTCGGAGAACTCCTTCAGGCTGCCGTCTTGCAGGAGGACCGTGTAGACGCTGCCGTTGCTGCGCCGGGCCGCCGCAGCCGTGCTCTCCTGCTTCCCAGCCTGGACCACTCCTGTCAGCGGGGCGCCCTCTCCGGTCGCGTAGACTCGGCTGCCGAGGATCGAACGCTTTACCAGGCGCCTGGTGTGCATGTCTAAATTAAAAAAATAAAGGGTGTCCGGGGCGAGTGTGCGCGCGCTAAAGGGAGGGAGCAGGGGGGGGGGGGGGGGGGGGGGGGGGGGGGGGGGGGCAATATTACAACATGAATGCCGGTAAACAACGTCGATGTGGGGAAGAAGACGCCGCCCGCCGTGGCAAAACGTAGCGAGGCAGCACCATGCTCGGAAGGCTCCGACACTGGAAGGACGCCGTCGTCGACTTTCACGCGCAAGACGTGCAAAACAATCCGCTCCACATCCAAAACCGGCTGCCAATCTTCCACCTTTTTTTTTCGACCTGTTTGTTTTCTCCACTAGCTTGAGGAGAGGTTGCGTGGAAAACGCGGACGACGGGAGCCGCTTTCCGGAGCCGTCATGTTGCTCGTTCACGATTGGGCAAAATGAAGGCCGGCAAGTAAACCGAGCGCCTTGGCGTCGACGAATGTTATCAAGCGCGTCGAGTTCTTCGCGCATACCTCGGTTCCGTTCACTGCCATGGACCTGAAGGTGGGGAATTCGCTTCAAAATACCCGCTTCTGTCTACTCCGGGTCCGTTCACAAATGCTCCATTCCGGGTTACGCGCCAGCCGGCAGGAGCCTCAACCGGCGGAATGCTGCCTGTAAACATGTGCGGTCCCGCGGTCAAGACGGCCTGTGATTGGTCGGCGGGGCACACGCCTCCACAAGCCCCCACCGCCCCCCTCCTTCTTGCTCGGGGGAGCAGCAGGCAACACAAGCCGGGGAAAGGAGGAGGGAGGACTCTCCATTCAAAACAATGACGCAAGGGAGGAAAGGAAGCAGCCAGGGAGGGAGGTTTTTTTTTTCGGCAGAAGACAGACACAGTTTATGTTTTAACCCAATTGTAGACAAGTACCCTACTTTTTTTAAAGTGTCATGGGACCTCCGCATTAACAGTAATGGGCTCTAGATTGAGAACAAAATGGCCGAGGCTGTTTTATAAAATGCCAAACAAAGCAGGCTAGTCACTATGAAGTTGACGCTCAAACTACACGATTCGAATCTCATTCAGATTATTCGTCAACTTCAGAACTAAATTCAAGTGTTTTTCTTATTTTCGGTTTGGGTACAGTCTAACCACCCTCAACGCCATCCTGAGCCTGTCTGTCGCAAGTGGTTGGAAATCACAATTTAAAAAAGAAAGCGAAAGAGCAAGCGAGTAAATCAGTGTTTTTCAACCTTTTTTTTTTGCGTTGAAAAAATGCGGAGGCACATCACCAGCAGAAATTATTTAAAATTGAAACTCGCTTAACAGTAAAATGTGGTTGTCGCAAATGTTGGATATGACCTTAAAGGCCTACTGAAATGAGATTTTCTTATTTAAACGGGGATAGCAGTTCCATTCTATGTGTCATTCTTGATCATTTCGCGATATTGCCATATTTTTGCTGAAAGGATTTAGTAGAGAACATCCACAATAAAGTTTGCAACTTTCGGTGTTAAGAGAAAGCCCTGCCTCTACCGGAAGTCGCAGACGATGACGTCACAAGTATGGGGGCTCCTCACATACTCACATTGTTTTTAATGGGAGCCTCCAACAAAAAGTGCTATTCGGACCGAGAAAACGACAATTTCCCCATTAATTAGAGCGAGGATGAAAGGTTCGTGTTTGAGGATATTGATAGCGACAGACTACAAAAAAAAAAAAAAACGCGATTGCATTGGGACGGATTCTGATATTTTTCAACACATTTACTAGGATAATTCTGGGAAATCCCTTATCTTTCTATTGTGTTGCTAGTGTTTTAGTGTGTTTAAAAGTACCTGATAGTCGGAGGTGGGTGTCCACAGGTGTGTTGACGCCAATGTCTCAGGGGAGTCGACGGCAGCTATGGACAGCACAAGCTCAGCTTTTCCCCGGTAAGAAGCAACTTTTTAACCACAATTTTCTCACCGAAACCTGCTGGTTGACATTCCGTCGTGATTCATGTACGCTTGACCGTGCTCTTATCCATAGTAAAGTTTCACCTCCAGGATTTTTGAACAAGGAATCACGATGTGTTTGTGTGGCTAAAGGCTAAAGCTTCCCAACTCCATCTTTCTAATGTGACTTCTCCAATATTAATTGAACAAATTGCAAAAGATTCAGCAACACAGATCTCCAAAATACTGTGTAATTATGCGGTGTAAAGCAGACGACTTTTAGCGGTGTGTGTGCGCAGCGCTCATTCTTCCTAAAAACCCGTGACGTCAGGCGTACACGTCATCATTACACGACGTTTTCAAGAAAAAAGTCCCGGGAAATTTAAAATTGCAATTTAGTAAACTAAAAAGGCCGTATTGACATGTGTTGCAATGTTAATATTTCATCATTGATGTATAAACTATCAGACTGCGTGGTGGGTAGTAGTGGGTTTCAGTAGGCCTTTAAAGGATAAGCAAGCATGCACCACTATAGCTCTTGTCTCAAAGTAGGTGTACCGTCACCACCTGTCACATCACATCATGACTTATTTTCACTATTTTGCTGTTTTCCTGTGCGTAATATTTTACTTCTTGTCTTGCACTCTTATGTTGGTGGCTTTTTCTCTATTTTTTGTTGGTATTTCACTGTAGCAGTTTCATGTTTTCCTTTAAGCGATATTTCCCGCATCTACTTTGTTTTAGCAATCAACAATATTTCAGTTGTTTTCATCCTTCTTTGTGGGGACATTGTTGATTGTCATGTCATGTTCGGTTGTACATTGTGGATGCCGTCTTTGCTCCACAATCAGTCTTTGCTGTCGTCCAGCATTCTGTTTTTGTTTACTTTTGTAGCCCGTTCAGTTTTACTTTGGTTCTGCATAGCCTTCCCTAAGCTTCAATGCCTTTTCTTAGTGTCACCACATTTTGTTTATTTTTGGTTTAAGCATTACACACCTTTTTACCTGCATATTGCCTCCTGCTGTTTCCGACATCCACAAAGCAATTAGCCACCGGCTGCCACCTACTGATATGGAAGAGTTCTAGACAGCACCGACACTCAACAACAACACCTCATTTGCAGACTATAATTACTGGTTTGCAAAAAATATTTTTAACCAAATAGGTGAAATTAGACGATATCCCATGTCAGACCAGACTGTATCTCATGGCACACTAGTGTGTCGTGGCACAGTGGTTGAAAAACACTGGTGTAAATAAGGCAATCGTCATTTATCGTGTGCAAGATGTATTATTTATTGCTCATTATTTGGTTTCACTTTTGTGCTGTATGTAGAAATCCATCCATTTTTCACCACTTATTCCCTTTGGGGTTGCGGGGGACGCTGGTGCCTATCTCAGCTACAATCGGGCGGAGGGCGGGGTACACCCTGGACAAGTCGCCACCTCATCACAGGGCCAACACAGATAGACAGACAACACTCACACTCACATTCACACACTAGGGGCAATTTAGTGTTGCCAATCAACCTATCCCCAGGTGCATGTCTTTGGAAGTGGGAGGAAGCCAGAGTACCCGGAGGGAACCCACGCATTCATGGGGAGGACATGCAAACTCCACACAGAAAGATCCCGAGCCCGGGATTGAACCCTGACTACTCAGGACATTCGTATTGTGAGGCAGACACACTAACCCCTCTGCCACCGTGAAGCCCCGTATGTAGAAATGGCGCCGCTGAAGTGGCAGCTGGTTGCATCAGCTCTGTAGTCTTTTAACATATTTTATGTCTTTGTTTTCTTTGTTTCCCTCTTGTTTTCATGGGATTTTGTTTTCTTATTTTTTCGTATATACACTGCAACCAAATCATTTTCCCATTGTGAGATAAATAATGTTTATTCAGTCCTATCCTGCAATGATAGGACGGAATAGACTGCACTGTCCAAATGTTTGTACAAAATACTGTACATATTGGAGTATTAAGTATAGAAGAAGACAAATGTAAACACAGGCCTGGCTCAGATGTCTATTTTGTAAAAAAAAAAAAAAAAATGTTTCCTTGATTTCTGGTGTGTAGGTTTTATTAGATGTCCCACTTTTGCTGTGTAAATTCAAATTTTTAATGAGGCAGTTAAAAGAGTCCTATATGAAATCTGCCGAGCAACAAGTGTCTGCCTAAAAGCTATGAATACATAAATATGTACATAATTAAGAAAGACAATAGAATAGCTGGCATTAAAAATCTTCCTTGTTTCCATGTAGGCTTCAAGGCAAAGATATCAAACTCAGGGCCCGGGTTCAGATCTGGCCCACCACATCATTTTCTATAAATAATTAGTAGGTATAATAATTATGTAATTATTACTATATCTTTTCTCACCAAATGTATTCGGTTTATTACCATCAAATCCATGGTTATTCTTTGTGGTGTATTATTGTAATTGAAACAGTACTACCACCTTTTTGTATCGATAAAAGTTTCCGACTGAGCTGACAGTTTTTTTAGCATACAATTTCCGGTTAGTTTTTACAGTGTACAAACCCCGTTTCTATATGATTTGGGAAATTGTGTTAGATGTTAATATAAACAGAATACAATGATTTACAAATCCTTTTCAACCCATATTCAATTGAATGCACTACAAAGATAATTGATGTTCAAACTCATAAACTATTTTTTTTTTTTGCAATTAATAATTACCTTAGAATTTCATGGCTGCAGCACGTGCCAAAGTAGTTGGGAAAGGGCATGTTCACCACTGTGTTACATCACCTTTTCTTTTAACAACACTCAATAAACGTTTGGGAACTGAGGAAACTAACTGTTGAAGCTTTGAAAGTGGAATTCTTTCCCATTTTTGTTTTATGTAGAGCTTCAGTCGTTCAACAGTCCGGGGTCTCCGCTGTCGTATTTTACGCTTTATAATGCGCCACACATTTTCAATGGGAGACAGGTCTGGACTGCAGGCGACCCAGGATAGTACCCACACTCCTTTTTTATGAAGCCATGCTGTTGTAACACGTGCTGAATGTGGCTTGGTATTGTCTTGCAGAAATAAGCAGGGGCGTCCATGAAAAAGACGGCGTTTAGATGGCAGCATATGTTGTTCCAAAACCTGTATGTACCTTTCAGTAATAATGGTGCCTTCACAGATGTGTAAGTTACCCATGCTTTGGGCACTAATGCACCCCCATACCATCACAGATGCTGGCTTTTGAACTTTGTGCCGATAACAGTCTGGATGGTTCGCTTCCCCTTTGGTCCGGATCACACGATGTCGAATATTTCCAAAAATGTGGACTCGTCAGACCACAGAACACTTTCCCACTTTGCATCAGTCCATCTTAGATGATCTCGGGCCCAGAAAAGCCAGCGGCGTTTTTGGATGTTGTTGATAAATGGCTTTCGCTTTGCATAGTAGAGCTTTAACTTGCAATTACAGATGTAGTGACGAACTGTATTTATTGACAGTGGTTTTCTGAAGTGTTCCTGAGCCCATGTGGTGATATCCTTTAGAGATTGATGTCGGTTTTTGATACAGTGCCGTCTGAGGGATCGAAGGTTACGGTCATTCAATGTTGGTTTACGTGGAGTGATTTCTCCAGATTCTCTGAACCTTTTGATGATATTATGGACCGTAGATGTTGAATTCCCTAAATTTCTTGCAATTGCAGTTTGAGAAATGTTGTTCTTAAACTGTTTGACTATTTGCTAACGCAGTTGTGGACAAAGGGGTGTACCTCGCCCCATCCTTTCTTGTGAAAGACTGAGCATTTTTTGGGGAGCTGTTTTTATACCCAATCATGGCACCCACCTGTTCCCAATTTGGCTGCACACCTGTGGGTTGTTCAAAATAAGTGTTTGATGAGCATTTCTCAACTTTATCAGTATCTATTGCCGACTTTCCAAACTTCTTGGTCACGTGTTGTTGGCATTAAATTCTAAAGTTAATGATTATTTGCACACAAAAAATGTTTATCAGTTTGAACATCAAATATGTTGTCTTTGTAGCATATTCAACTGAATATGGGTTGAAATGGATTTGCAAATCATTGTATTCCATTTATATTTACATCTAACACAATTTCCCAACTCATATGGAAACAGGGTTTGTATTACTGTAATCTTAAAAAAACGGTAAAATTCTTTTGACTGAGATGCCATTGTCTACCGTAAAATATAAGGTTGTATTTCTTTTTATTGTAAATCGAAAAACGGCACCGATGATTTTTTTCACGGTAAAATTCTGGTCACTAATTTGTCAGTTTTTACTGTAAAGTTTACAGTTGTGGTTTTTACAGCGTTTTACTGTAACTTAGAAGACGGTGCGACCGTTTTTTTTTTACAGTAAAATTTTTGTGACTGAGCTGCTGTTTTGTACCGTACTAGCGACAGTTTTTAGTTATAGGTTTTACAGTGTATAACTGTCAATGTAAAATGGTAAAATGCTACCACAATGGTTTTTACAGCCGTATATTTTACGGTTAAAAACCTGGCAGTTCAATCTCCAGAATTTTACCGTAAAAAAACAGTGGTATCGTTTTTCTTTCTGCAGTAATACACAGAAAAACAACAACCGTAGAGTTTATGGTAAAAACTGTCAGCTCAGTAATTAGAATTTACTGTAAAAAAGCATGGCAACATGTTTCTATTTACTATGCTGCAAAAAAACATTCTAAATTTTACAGTAAAACTCTGGCGACCGAGTTGCCAGTTTTTGCCCGCAAAATCTACAGATATTTATACAAAACCCAAAATCAGTGAAGTTGGAACGTTTTGTAATTAGTAAATAAAAACAAAATACAATGATACACCTGAATGCAGCTGAAATAGGCTCCAGCGACCCCAAAAGGGACAAGCGGTAGAAATGGATGGATGGATGGAAAAATCCTTTTCACTTATAATAAATTATATAGACTGCAAAGAGAAGATATTTAATACTTTTTTTGTGTGCAAATAATCATTAACTTCGAATTTCATGGCAGCAACATATTGCAAAAAAGTTGGCACAGGGGCATTTTTACCACTGTGTTACATGACCGTTCCTTCTAACAACACTCAGTAATCATTTGGGAACTGAGGAGACCAATTTTTGAAGCTTTTCAGGTGGAATTAATTCCCATTCTTGCTTGATGTACATCTTAAGTGGTTCAACAGTCTCTGTTGTCATATTTTAGGCTTCATGAAGCGCCACACATTTTCAATGGGAGACAGGTCTGGAGTAAAGGCAGGCCAGTCTAGTACCGCTACTCTTTTACTATGAAGCCACGCTGTTGTAACACGTGGCTTGACATTGTCTTGCTGAAATAAGCACGGGCGTCCATTAAAACGTTGCTTGGATGACAACATATGTTGCTCCAAAACCTGTCTGTACCTTTCAGCATTAATGGTGCCTTCACAGATGTGTAAGTTACCTATGCCTTGGGCACTAATACAACCCCCATACCATCACAGATGCTGGCTTTTGAACTTTGCGCCTATAACAGTCTGGATGGTTCTTCTTCTCTTTGGTCCGGAGGACACAACGTCCACAGTTTCCAAAAACAATTTGAAATGTGGACTCGTTAGACTGATGCAAAGTTTTTTTTTTTTGTTTGTTTGTTTTTGTCCTGTCCAGCTTCTCAGGCAAATCATATAGTTGATGTAAATGCCCATATCGGCTGTTCAGATTTACTTTACAAAAGAGAAGTGTAAGATACTTCTCTTGTTGTCTTATTTGAATGTGACTTTATTAAATGTATTTATATTATCATTTGGTGCAGCCGGGCCGGAGCAGGAGGGGATAGAAAGAGAAAAAAAAGAAGACAGAGGGGGAAATTGTGGGGATAAGAGGGGGATTAGACAGAGAGACAAAAACAACAACAGCAAATACAACAATAACAACAACAACAATAGAACAACACCAGCACATACATAATATGTACAAATATGATCGTAAAAGTGATAACAAATAAGCAGTTAGTGAAATAAATAATATTGTAATGACAATCAGCATTTTTACACTAAAACTGGAGCAATACAAATACCAATAGAAAAAGCGCTATTGATCATGAACAAAACCAATAGATTACCTCTATTATCAAGAATAAAGTTGTTCAAATGCAACGATACGTATACATAATGATAGCTAGAAAGATAATAAAAAAAATACAAAAAATAAAAGAAAAAAGGAAAAAAGAGAAGGAATACCGAAAGATGAAAGGGAAGAGAGAGAGGCAACCTATATTAATCTTGTAGATTGTTATAGTAACAATGGTTTAAGCTCTGTCAATATGCCTTGTGTTACCCAGTTCACCCTAGGGCAACAGCATTGATATATGTTTGATGAAACGTGATTATGTGCATGAGTGTATGTATGTATATGTACTTGTATATGAACAGAATGTGCATATGAATGTTTGTACAGTAAATGTATATGTACAGTATATGTATGTTTGTTTGTACAGTGAATGTATATGTACAGTATATGTATGTTTGTTTGTACAGTGAATGTATATGTACAGTATATGTATGTTCGTACCGTGAATGTGCGCGTGGATGGACGGACTTGGAGTATGTAGATATGTAATGTATTTGTGTATGTATGTGGGAGCGTAGGTACCAATGTATGGACGTTTGTATGTATGAGTAACGGTGTGTGTTGTGTTAGTATATGTGTGTTTGTATGTACAATATATTTGACCCCTAGTGTGCGTGGGAGCCAGAGTGCGGACCCAGCCGCCCAGAGAGCCCAACCCAAACAGCAGGTGTGGTGCCCAGGGAACCAGGGATCACCCGCCCCACGCAGCCAGGCCGGCCAGTGGCGGGAACCCCAGAGCCCGGCCCACCGCGCCGCCTGGAAGAGCCGGCAGCCGGCCGCAGACAGACACGCCCGGCAGAGGACAGGGCACGAGAGAAGCAGCGGACGGCCAGACCCCAAGCCAGCGAGAGAGAACCCCCCACACGGGCAGAAAGACGGGACGCCCCGCCCGGGGGAACCAGAGACTCCCCGCAGCCGGACGGGAAGACCGCCCCCGGCCCACCAGCACCCGGGCCCCCCCGACCCCACCCCCACCCCCGGGGAGTACGGCGCGGCCCACCCCAGGCCACCCCACCCGAGCCGGCCGCCACAGGACCACCCAGCGCAGGACCGCGGGGACCACCCACCCCACCCGCAGGGACCCCAACGATGGAGATGGAACAACCAGCAACCGCCCTGTCGAAGCCCCCCCCTGAGAGAGGGGAGAAAAGGAAAAAAAATTAAAAAACAACAAAACAAAACAAAAAAAAACAAAATAAATACATAAAATTATATATATATATACATATATATACACATACACACACATATACATACACATACACATATATATTTATACATAAACACATACATACACATATATATACACATACATACATACACATCCATACACATATACACACATAAATACACACACATACATACATATACATATATATACACATACATACACACATACACATACATACACACACACACATACATATATATACACACACACATATACACATATATATATACATACATGCACACATACACATATATACATACACATACATACATATATATACCCACATATACACACATATATACATACATGCACACATACACCTATATACATACATACATACATATACACACATACCTCCGCATACATATATACACACAAAAAAAAAAGCTCACAGACAGGCTGACACATAACCTCACTACCCCAGCAACTAGCCGACTCGCAGCAATTCGGAATACCCTGCAGCACCAAGCTACCACAATGGATGAGGGGACTAGACCCAGCCGGCCCCAACCAAGAAGGACACCTGGAAGGGATGGACGGCGGGACCCAGGGGCCCCAGACATGCAGCCCGGATGCAGTAGCCTGAGGCGCCGACCCCGATTGACCAGGGCGTATCCCCAGAAATATACATACACATATATACATATATATACATACACACACACATACATATACAACTGATGCAAAGTTTTACGCTTTGCATCAGTCCATATTAGATGAGTGATGCCGGTGGCGTTTCCGGGTGTTGTTGATAAAATGGCTTTCGCTTTGCATAGTAGAGTTTTAATTTGCACTTACAGATGTAGCAACAAACTGTAGTTACTGACAGTGGATTTCTGAAGTGTTCCTGAGCCAATGTGGTGATATCCTTTACACACTGATGTCACTTTTTGATGCAGTATCGTCTGAGAGATCCAAAGTCACGGCATTCAATGTTACGTGCAGTGATTTCTGCAGATTCTCTGAACCTTGTGATGATGACCTTAGATGGTGAAATCCCTAAATTCCTTGCAATAGTTCCATGAGAAATGTTGTTCTTAAATTGTTCGACAATTTGTTCACAAAGTGGTGACCCTCGCCCCATCCTTGTTTGTGAATGAATGAACATTTAATGGAAGCTGCTTTTATACCCAATCATGGCACCCACCTGCTCCCAATTAGCCTGTCCACCTGTGGAATGTTCTTAATATGTGTATCATGAGCATTCCTCAACTTTCTCAGTCTTTTTGCCACTGGTGCCAGCTTTCTTGAAACATGTTGCAGACATCAAATTCCAAATGAACTAATATTTGAAAAAAATAAAGTTTTCAAGTTCGAACGTTAAATATCTTGTCTTTGCAGTCTATTCAATTGAATATAGATTGAAGGGGATTTGCAAATCAGTGTATTCTGTTTTTATTTACCATTTACAAAACGTGCTGACTTCATTGGTTTCGGGGTTTGTACGTTATTGTTATGTATACATCAGTCAGGCCGCAAGCAAAAAGGAGTTTGACACCCTTGCTTTAAGACAGTGGTTCTCAACCTTTTTTCAGTGACGTACCCCCTGTGAACATTGTTTGAATTCAAGTTCCCCCTAATCAGAGCAAAGCATTTTTGGTTGAAAAAAAAGAGATAAAGAAATAAAATACAGCACTATGTCATCAGTTTCTGATTTATTAAATCGCATAAAAGTGCAAAATATTGTTCATTTGTTGTGGTCTTTCTTGAACTATTTGGAAAAAAAATATTTAAAATAAGTAAAAACTTGTTGAAAAATAAACAAGTGATTCAATTATAAATCAAGATTTCTACACATAGAAGTAATCGTCAACTTAATGTGCCCGTTTTGGGGATTGTAATAGAGATCCATCTGGATTCATGAACTTAATTTGAAACCTTTCTTCACAAAAAATAAATCTTTAACATCAATATTTATGGAACATGTGCACAAAAAAATCTAGCTGTCAACACTGAATATTGCATTGTTGCATTTCTTTTCACAGTTTATAAACTTACATTCATATTTTGTTGAAGTACTATTCAATAAATATATTTACAAAGGATGTTTGAATTGTTGCTATTTTTAGTATATTTTTGAAAAATCTCACATACCCCCTGGCATACCTTCAAGTACCCCCAGGGGTACGCGTACCCCCATTTGAGAACCACTGCTTTAAGGCATCAGGATGGGGAAAAAGTGACGAGCTGAAGTTTGCTAAAAAAGATGTTTGTCGCTAGGCAACGCATCTCCGGGTGAGACCAAACACTCAACGTGTGAATGCAGCAACAACACGCCAGGAAACATTACAATAAAACATTAAGAGAAAAATACATGCATTGGATTTGAAGTGAGTGGATGTATAACATTGCAACTGTATCATACTCTTTTTTTTATTTTATTTTTTTAAATGCACACAAAACATTCAGTTATTTTGTGCTACCAAAATGTTACAAAGTCTAAAACATAAATGGTGTCCAACTGTAACTTCCTGGCTTTATTGATGACGTCATCTATTTCCTTTCTAACGAGCCGCCGTTATGCTCACAAATTATATTAGAAGACACTTTTTTTTCTTGATGTCATTGTTCTTTATTTCCAATAGTTGGCCTGGCGTCATCAAATATTTACAGGGAGCAGAGTGGACTGACAGATGTGGCAGTAAATGGCGAAACAGTCTCTGCCCCCGTGATGGACAACATGGAGCTGTCCCCCGCCTGTAAAAGGGACAAATGCTCTCATTAGAGTGGCTGGTGGAAGGACGTCCTGCAGGGACCGTACTCACCCCGAGTGGCTTTGGGGGTGCATCCATCGCCGTGGCCCCCAATGGGCACTAAAACATCTCAATGTGGCACATCATTTCCTCGGAGGTCCTTTATGGCTTCCTGCATGTGTCCCTGTGTGTGATGGCGAATACACAATCACATCACTTTATAACACAAGAACGACCAGGAAAGACGCAGTTTGGACAAAAAAAATAGTTTTTAAAGTGGAAGATTTCCAAATTATGGCGTTCCCAGGCCTTTTTGCACCGACTCACTTCATTTCAGTGGCAAAGCTTGCTTTTTTTTTTTACAAAGCTGTCCTCCAGTGGGTGACATATAGACTTAGACTTAGACTAGACTTAGACTTCCTTTTTATTGTCATTCGAATTTGAACTTTACAGTACAAATAAGAACAACATTTCGTTCCATTAGCTCTTGGTAGTGCAGGATAAAAAAAAAAAAGCAATAAGGTGCAGATATAAATAAATAGATTACTGTACAGATAAATACATTGCACTTTTTCACATGCGTCCATGTTTATGGATGTATGTTATATTGTCTTTTTTATTCCAGCGAGTTCATCCATTTTGGCGGGAATTGAGGGGATAATTTAATTATGATGCGTTCAAGAGTCTTACGGCCTGAGGGAAGAAGCTGTTACAAAACCTGGAGGTTCTGCTACGGAGGCTGCGGAACCTCTTCCTAGAGTCCGGCAGTGAAAACAGTCCTTGGTGGCGGTGGGAGGAGTTTTTGCAGATTTTCTGAGCCCTGGTCAGGCAGCGGCTTTTTGCGATCTCCTGGATAGGAGGAAGAGGAGTCCTGATAATCTTTTCCGCCGTCCTCACCACTCTCTGGAGAGACTTCCAGTCTGAGGCGCTGCAGGCTCCAGTCCAGACAGAGATGCAGTTGGTCAACAGGCTCTCTACAGTGCCTCTGTAGAATGTGCTGAGAATGGGGGGAGGGAGCTGTGCTTTTTTCATCCGACGCAAAAAGTGCATGCGCTGCTGAGCTCTTTTTACAAGAGCTCCGGTGTGTAGGGACCAGGTTATATTGTCAGTGATCTGCACCCCCAGGAACTTGATGCTGCTTACCATCTCCACCGCTGTGCCGTTGATGAAGAGTGGAGCGTGGCTGGACTGGTGCTTCCTGAAGTCAACAATATATATATACAACTATGCAACTATATATACAATATACAACTTTTATATACACAAACAAAAATTAGCATACTGGTCAAAGATTAAGAGCAGCGGTGTCCAAACTATGGGCCCGCAAGGGTCTGTCACGGCCCGGACGCATTCTATTGCGCAGTCATCTGTGTGCTGCGCTGAGCGCACCTCCAAGCGTGCACCACTCCTGCAGCAGCTACGCCGGTGCACAGCTGCAATTAATCAGCAATGTGCACACCTGAAGCTGAAGAGACGCTGGGCTTCTAAAGCCAGAGAAAACCTGCGTTCCGGGCCAGAACGTAGCGACCTGTTCCCGTACAGCAAGCCGACATATCTAGCTCCATGCTCAGTCTCTTTCTCGGTATAGCTCGGTTGGTAGAGTTGCTGTGCCAGCAATTTGAGGGTTCCAGGTTCGATCCCCGCTTCCACCATCCTAGTCACTGCCGTTCTGTCCTTGGGCAAGACACTTTACCCACCTGCTCCCAGTGCCACCCACACTGCTTTAAATGTAACTTAGATATTGGGTTTCACTATGTAAAAGAACTTTTGCGTCATTAGAAAAAAGCGCTGTATAATTATAATTCCCTTCAATAGTTTGGCTATACTTGACTTATTGTACAGAAGTGTGGAAGATTAATTACAATCCAGCCGCTTGTAATTTTGAAGAAGAAAGCCATACAAATAAAACACGGAGCAGGTTACAGAGATCACACAAACTTATTTTTGGGCGGTATAGCTCGGTTGGTAGAGTGGCCGTGCCAGCAACTTGAGGGTTGCAGGTTCGATCACCGCTTCAGCCATCCTAGTCACTGTCGTTGTGTCCTTGGGCAAGACACTTTACCCACCTGCTCCCAGTGCCACCCACACTGGTTTAAATGTAAAAATTAGATATTGGGTTTCACTATGTAAAGCACTTTGAGTCACTAGAGAAAAAGCGCTATATAAATATAATTCACTTCACTTCACTGCATGTTTAGTGATCATGTTTTAGTTTGGCTATGTTCTGTTTGGTTTTTGCGCTCTGTCAGTGCCTGTTTTTTCACTCCCTGTTTTGTCACCATGACTACAAAACAGTTCACCTGTCCTCACGACACACGCACCTGATTCATTTGAACTCACGCACCTGTTTTCAATCACCACATCACTTTTAACCCTGTAACTGCCAGGCAGTTAGCCTGGCGACATCACATTCATGCTCCTCACTTCTTGCCATAGTTTCATGCTTTTCACATCACAGTAAGTGTAGTTTTGATTCAAGTCCTTAGTCTGTTTATGTGCTAGTTTTGTTCCTGCGTTAAGTTTGTTCCGCGCCTTGTGCGCGCTCCTTGTTTTTGTAGTACTTTTGAGTGTTAAAATTAAAATATGTCATTACCTTCACATCGTGTCCGGTCCAGTCACTTTGCACCAAAGGAAAACAAACCTCACCAAAGTCCAAGTCATGACAATTTTCTGCAGAATCTAGGTTGCTAAAATGAAAAAAATGTTGTGGAATTCTTAACATTCTACATTGTGTACAATGCTAGAAATAATCATGTTAACATAAAAAAAAACTATTCCCACAAAGAGATGGAGAATATAACTTGTGTGGAACATCAGACTTTTAGATCATAAGAGTGAAGAGCAATCTGAAACGTTTTTGTCTCCGAGCAGGGTGTACAACTCTGCAATAAATTAGGAATTCAGTCAAAAGATTGTACAGATTTCAACAAATTTAAAAAACTAACTTTTATATCATGTGATCATGTTTTGTTTAGCTATGTTCGGTTACTTCAAGACTCCATTAGCTCCTGTTTTTACGCTCCCCTGTGTGAATGTCGTCTGTCTATCTGTGTTGGCCCTGTGATGAGGTGGCGACTTGTCCAGGGTGTATCCCGCCTCCTGCCCTATTGTTGCTGAGATAGGCACCAGCGCCCCCCGCGATCCCAAAAGGGACAAGCGGTAGAAAATGGATGGATGGATGTTTGGTCACCATGTCAACTTATTAGGTTCACTTGTCTCACGTGTTGGACTCATACACCTGTTTGGAATCACAGAGACTATTTAAGCCTGTCGTTTTCAGTTGGTCGTCCTGGCGTCATCACTCGGTTTCATGGTTAGTTCACGCTGCTTGTTTCATTCAATTTCATACTCCATGCTGCCCTGCTCACGTCACCGCAAGTACGTTTTTTTTTGTTTATTAATGCCACAGTTAGTGTCTTTTGTTTCATGCCCATAGTTTACGTCAAAGTGCTAGTTTTGTATCCAGCGTTAAGTTTTGTGCCTCCGCTGCGAGCGCCTTTTGTTTATGTTTTATAGTCAAATATTAAATCATGTACTTACCTTCACGCCATCTTTGCATCTCGGGAAAACAATCCACGCGGGAAACTGCACCCTAGTCGTAGTTTGTATGGTATGGACTATGAAATTGCATGAAACAAGCAGCGTGAACTAATCATGAAACCGAGTGATGACGCCAGGACGACCAACTGAAACAGACAGGCTTAAATAGTCCCTGTGATTACAAACAGGTGCGTGACTCCAACATGTGAGACAAGTGAAACTAATAAGTTGACATGGTGACCCGACAAGGGAGCGTAAAAACAGGAACTAATGGAGTCTTGAAATAACCGAACATAACTAAACAAAACATGATCACAAGAAATGACAAAAACATTTAAGGAAAATACTTTTGAAATGTATGAACAAGAATTTACGACTGTTGGGCATTCATGAACAATCACTGTCATTGTACTGTGTGCATATATACATGTGTGTGTATATACAATATACATGTGTGTGCATATATACATGTGTGTGTATGTATACATGTGTGTGTATATACAGTATACATGTGTGTGTATATACAGTATACATGTGTGTATATACATTATACATGTGTGTATATATACATGTGTGTGCATATATACATGTGTGTGTATATATACATGTGTGTGCATATATACATGTGTGTGTATGTATACATGTGTGTGTATATACAGTATACATGTGTGTGTATATACAGTATACATGTGTGTATATACATTATACATGTGTGTATATATACATGTGTGTGCATATATACATGTGTGTGTATATATACATGTGTGTGTATATACAGTATACATGTGTGTGTATATATACATGTGTGTGCATATATACATGTGTGTGTATATATACATGTGTGTGTATATACAGTATACATGTGTGTGTATATACAGTATACATGTGTGTGTATATATACATGTGTGTGCATATATACATGTGTGTATATATACATGTGTGTGTATATACAGTATACATTTGTGTGCATATATACAGTACATGGTTGTGTATATACACGTATGTGTGCATATATACATGTGTGAGCAGATATACATGAATGTATATATATACATGTGTGTGCATATATACAGTACATGTGTGTATATACACATGTGTGTGCATATATATATGTGTGTGCATATATACATGTGTGTGTATATATACATGTGTGTGCATAGAGACAGTACATGTGTGTGTATATACATATATGTGTGCATATATACATGTGTGTGCATATAGACATGTGTGTGTATATATACATATGTGTGCATATATACATGGGTGTGTATATACACATTTGTGCATATATACATATGTGTGCATATATACATGGGTGTGTATATACACATGTGTGCATATATAATGTGTGTGCATATATACAGCACATGTGTGTGTACACAAATGTGTGCAGATATACATGAGTGTGTAAATATACGTGTGTGCATATATACAGTACATCTTTGTATTTATACATATGTGTGCATATATACATGTGTGCATATATAAATGTGTGTGCATATATATAGCACGTGTGTGTATGTACACATATGTGTGCATATATACATGTGTGTGCATATATACATGTGTGTATATATACATGTGTGTGCATATAGACAGTACATGTGTGTGTATATACATATGTGTGCAGATATACATGAGTGTGTATATATACAGTACATGTTTGTATTTATACATATGTGTGCATATATAAATGTGTGTGCATATATATAGCACATGTGTGTGTATATACACATATGTGTGCATATATACATGTGTGTGCATAGATACAGCACGTGTGTGTATATACACATTTTTGTGGATATACATGTTTGTGCATATATAGCACGTGTGTGCATATATACAGTACATGTGTGTGCATACACATATGTGTGCATATATACATGTGTGCATATATACATGTGTGCATATATACATGTGTGTGCATATATACACGTGTGTGCATATATACACATGTGTGCATATATACATGTGTGTGCATATATACAGTACGTATGTGTGTGTATATATACAGTACATTTGGGTGCATATATACACATGTGTGTGCATATATACAGTACATGTGTGTGCATATACACATGTGTGTGCATATTTATATACATGTGTGTGCATATACACATGTGTGTGCATATTTATATACATGTGTGTGCATATATACAGTACATGTGTGTGTGTATATATACAGTACATTTGTGTGAATTTATACACGTGTGTGCACATATACATGTGTTTGTATATATACAGTACATGTGTGTGCATTTATACATGTGTGTGCATATATACATGTGTGTGTATATATATACAGTACATGTGTGTGCATATATACATATGTGTGCATATATACACATGTGTGGGCATATATACAGTACATGTGTGTGTGTATATATACAGTACATTTGTGTGCATATATACACATGTGTGCATATATACAGTACATGTGTGTGTATATATACAGCACATGTGTGTGCATATATACATGTGTGTGCATATATACAGTACATGTGTGTGTATATATACAGCACATGTGTGTGCATATATACATGTGTGTGTATATATACAGTACATGTGTGTGCATATATATATACATGTGTGTGCATATACACATGTGTGTGCATATATATATACACGTGTGTGCATATATACATGTGTGTGTATATATACAGTACATGTGTGTGCATTTATACATGTGTGTGTATATATATCAATCAATCAATCAATGTTTACTTATATAGCCCTAAATCACTAGTGTCTCAAAGGGCTGCACAAACCACTACGACATCCTCGGTAGGCCCACATAAGGGCAAGGAAAACTCACACCCAGTGGGACGTCGGTGACAATGATGACTATGAGAACATGATACTGTGAAAGATCAATCCATAATGGATCCAACACAGTCGCGAGAGTCCAGTCCAAAGCGGATCCAACACAGCAGCGAGAGTCCCGTTCACAGCGGAGCCAGCAGGAAACCATCCCAAGCGGAGGCTGATCAGCAGCGCAGAGATGTCCCCAGCCGATACACAGGCGAGCAGTACATGGCCACCGGATCGGACCGGACTCCCTCCACAAAGGAGAGTGGGACATAGAAGAAAAAGAAAAGAAACGGCAGATCAACTGGTCTAAAAAGGGAGTCTATTTAAAGGCTAGAGTATACAAATGAGTTTTAAGGTGAGACTTAAATGCTTCTACTGAGGTGGCATCTCGAACTGTTACCGGGAGGGCATTCCAGAATACTGGAGCCCGAAATGAAAAAGCTCTACAGCCCGCAGACTTTTTTTGGGCTTTGGGGATCACTAATAAGCCGGAGTCCTTTGAACGCAGATTTCTTGCCGGGACATATGGTACGATACAATCGGCAAGATAGGCTGGAGCTAGACCCTGTAGTATTTTATACGTAAGTAGTAAAACCTTAAAGTCACATTTTAAGTGCACAGGAAGCCAGTGCAGGTGAGCCAGTACAGGTGTAATGTGATCAAACTTTCTAGTTCTTGTCAAAAGTCTAGCAGCCGCATTTTGTACCAACTGTAATCTTTTAATGCTAGACATGGGGAGACCCGAAAATAAATACGTTACAGTAATCGAGGCGAGACGTAACAAACGCATGGATAATGATCTCAGCGTCTTTAGTGGACAGAATGGAGCGAATTTTAGCGATATTGCGGAGATGAAAGAAGGCCGTTTTAGTAACGCTTTTAATGTGTGCCTCAAAGGAGAGAGTTGGGTCCAAGATAATACCCAGATTCTTTACCGTGTCGCCTTGTTTAATTGTTTGGTTGTCAAATGTTAGAGTTGTATTATTAAATAGAGGTCGGTGTCTAGCAGGACCGATAATCAGCATTTCCGTTTTTTTGGCGTTGAGTTGCAAAAAGTTAGCGGACATCCATTGTTTAATTTCATTAAGACACGCCTCCAGCTGACTAGAATCCGGCATGTTGGTCAGCTTTAGGGGCATGTAGGGTTGGGTGTCATCAGCATAACAGTGAAAGCTAACACCGTATTTGCGTATGATGTCACCTAGCGGCAGCATGTAGATGCTGAAGAGTGCAGGGCCAAGGACCGAACCCTGGGGAACTCCACACGTTACCTTAACGTAGTCCGAGGTCACATTGTTATGGGAGACACACTGCATCCTATCAGTAAGATAAGAGTTAAACCAAGACAGGGCTAAGTCTGACATACCAATTCGTGTTTTGATACGTTCTAATTAAATATTATGATCGACTGTATCGAAAGCAGCGCTAAGATCGAGGAGCAGCAACATAGATGACGCATCAGAATCCATCGTTAGCAATAGATCATTAGTCATTTTTGCGAAAGCTGTCTCCGTCGAGTGATTTGCCCTGAAACCGGATTGAAAGATTTCACATAGATTGTTAGACGCTAAGTGTTCATTTAACTGCTCCGCAACAATTTTTTTTCGAGGATTTTTGAAATAAAGGGAAGGTGAGACACCGGTCGGTAGTTTACCATGAGGTCAGGATCGAGGTTAGGTCTTTTAAGAAGAGGATGAATAACCGCTTTTTTGAATGCTAGGGGAACAGTGCCCGAGGAAAGTGATAAGTTTATAATATTTAGCACTGATGGACCTAATAATACAAAGAGCTCCTTGATCAGTTTCCCAGGAAGAGGGTCAAGTAAACATGTTGTTTGTTTTATTCCATTTACACGTTGTAACAATTCCTCTAATGTTATTTCCTCAAAACGAGAGAAACTATTTTGGAGGGCAGTATCCGCCGTATATACAATCGTGTCAGTGTTAATAGAACCCCGTTGTGGCTGGGACGCATTGTCTTTAATCTCCTTTCTAATGACTTCAATTTTCTTACTAAAGAATTGCATAAAGTCATCAGCTGAGTGGGTGGAGCTACTGGAAGGAGTCCCTTGTTGGGTTAGCGATGCTACCGTACTAAACAAAAATTTAGGATCATTTTTATTACGGTGGATGAGATTTGAGTAATAATTAGCTTTAGCTAAGGTAAGCATGCGTTTATAAGTTATTAAACCATCACTCCATGCTTGATGGTGCACCTCAAGTTTAGTCGTGCGCCATTTGCGTTCCAGCTTTCTGCAGAATAATTTCTGAGCTCTAGTTTCTTCTG